>NC_056735.1:1813648195-1813758195 GCF_019279795.1 Protopterus annectens
ACTGTGGAAGGGAAGGTATAGAAGAAGCCTTGTTTAGGATTCCATCTTACCTAAAGCCATCCTTTGTTGTAAGGTGTCTACATCCTACAAAATGTCCATACTCAAATTTGGAACATGATGCAGACCCACCATGTGGAAGAGTGCTAGCACTGTAGGGTCCTAAACAAGAGCAGTTTGCTAATATAATTGCTCATGTTGCTGCGTGTGAAGACTGGATGACAAAAGGTTGACTTGGCCACAGAACAATTTGAAAAGAAAAAAATCAATTTTGGTAGCACATTAATAATATTGAATGCATGCCCACCACCTTTACAAATGATGGCTGTTTTTCTTGTTCATCCTATTTTCCAATGCTTAGGTTTATGTGCTGAAACCACACTTTGAAAAAGAACTTTAGCTTGGATCTGTGGTATTTCTTCAAAGGTCACTTATTCCTAACAATCTCTGATTGCAAATATGATCTGCAGTCAGTCTAGGCAGATGTTTTAAAGCTGTGTTTTTGTGGGTATATGCACCCTTATGCCCCATGTAGGAAGCTTCATTCTGATCCTCTTGCATTATTACAGTCAGCTCCATGGTCACTGCACCTTGAGATTGTGGAGAAATACATTTTTGCTACAACTCTAAAGCCAGAATATAACTTTTAATGAAATATCTTGGAATTAGAAATTCAATTAGCTGTCCTTCAGTCAAATGTTCTGTCTTATATGGCATCCACTCACCTTCTAAACTGAGTCTTATAGTTAAAAATATAGCTACTACTTGTTTATTACCAGTACATATTTTATGTATCTCCTTATATATAAATATATATATATATATATATATATATAATGTATATATATATATATATATATATATATATATATGTATTTATACTGGTACATTAGCATTTTATTGATATTTTTAATTTGGAAACTAAGCTGAGGTGCATCCTGGGTCATGACCTGAATGAGGTATCAGTTTATTTTGGGTTTCCATGTTTCCATCTTCAAAGAATTTAGGGTTTTGCCAAGAGCACTTAGTCTATGAGCACCGAATTAAAAAAAATGCACTCCAGTTTATGGACAATAAAAGCTCACAGCAAATGAGTAGAACTAAGAATACTTTTTATTTTACATAATACTGTGCATTTTATAGTTATTGTTATGAAGTCTTTCACAAATTTTTAAAGAATTAATAATTTATACAGTGGCAGACTGTTCTGACTTTATTAATAACATCAAAAAATCTGTGTGAACTAGGATAGATATGACAGCAAAGTTATAGTTATGCACCAAATCATAGTACTTAAAATTAATAATTCAGCTAGAAATGGCCACTTGTTTCTCATGTAAAGCCATCGTGTGATAAGAAATACATTTCAGGAAGTAGTTCACAAATGAACACCATGAGTCTTATGTTTCTTTTCCTTCCTAGGTGACAAATGTGGGGAAGGGGAGCAGTTTTATGGAAAAAATTGTCATATCTTTTGTGACAGTGGTTGTAGGAAGTATGACAGCTACGAATATTCCCTGAGCAGCAGCCATATTTATCATTCATGCAGCAATGTCCTTGAAATGACAAAGTAAATGAAATTTACATCCATCCTTACATATTCAGATATGTTTTAGAATACAGAACCGCGGCAACTGAAAATATCGTTTAACATTTGCATGTTCACTCTTCTTCAGACATTTCGCCAACTACTCGTTCAAGTTATCTTCACTTACACTGTTGTTTAAACAATACAATGACATAACAGAGTTCACTGTTTATAAATATTAAACTACAGTCCTGTGGGACTCAAACATTTTAGCTAAAAGAAAACATTGGGACACGCCTTTCCAAGTAAATCCTAAACTTATCTTCAGCCAAACTGCTGGAGACATAGATGAGTCATGGAGAGGTATCTTTTTAATATTTATTACTAGAACATATGGTATCAATATTTAAGAGTCATTGTTTGGAAAAATAACATTCTATTCCTCTATCTCAACAATTGCTGAAAAAAAAAATAAAAATGTACAACTAGTGTGTTATTTCAACAAGAGAAGTGCATAATTTGTTCTGGTTATCATGTAAAGTACATATTACATTCTTTCTGCATTTTTTTTTTTGCTATTTAGCATCTGGTTAACAGGTGATCAGGTAGTCTTAATTCAGCAGTGAAGTCTTGGCAGCACTATGGCTTATTGGACAGATCTCTGCTTTACAGTACAGTTCCAGGGTCTTGGATTCAATCCTGTTTTATGGTCACTGTATGTGTTGGGTTTGGATGTTCTCCATACATCTGTCTGGGTTTTGTCTTTGGTACACCAGTTTTCTTCCATTTCTCTCAAAAGCATGCAGGTTGACTGGATATGCTAAAAGAGTTCATATAGTTATACATCGTTCATAGGTTCATAGGTAGATACTAGGCTATCTGCCCTAGGGCATTTATAAGCCTAGCCAGAGTGTATTTGGCTTCTGCCTCCCTATTAGATTAGTCTACTGTGCCTCTGTAAAGTAGGTCACAGAAGGTACCCTTTTAAGATTAGTTTACTGTGCCTCTGTCTAGCAGGGACACAGGAGAGATCCCAGGGGTGAATTTGCGATTTCCCATCCACACGTCCAAATTTCGCTTGAAGAGGGTCAGCGAGGGGCTATGTCTAACATGAATTGGGATTCTATTCCAGAGTGAGGGGAGCCTTGGGGAGATTAATCTGTCCCTCCAGCATGTCCTATTTATTTTTGTGCTGAGGTTTAAGTCCCTGGAGCATGTAGCTCTAAGGGACTTGGATTTTTTGAGGTGGAGCATGTCCATTAATTCTGGGTTTGACATGGCTTTGTACATCAGGCATAGATCGCCTCTGAGTAGGCGGTAAGCAACTGAGTAGAGATGGAGTTTCTTTAGTCGAGCTGCATAGGACATCTGTTTGTAGCCCATGATCCTCTTGGTGAGGTACTTTTGGGGTCTCTCCAGTTGCTGCAGGTGTCGGGTAAGGTACATCCCATAAGGGGCATTGTATTTAATTATGGGCTTGATGAGTGATGAGTAGAGGGGCACAATGACCTCTCTTGATCTAGATGCGAACCCTTTCGTGATAAGGTGGGCTATATAGGTCTTTCTAACCACTTTGGCAACGTGATTATCAAAGGAGAGATTACTATCTACGTTGGTCCCCAAATCTCTAATTACTTCTTCCGTACTTAATGGATTACCACCTATGTGTTAATTTGTGGGCACCTTGTTTTTCCCAAAGGGGATGACTATGCACTTTTTAGCATTTAGCTTGAGGCCGTGGCTCTGGCACCAAGCATCCGTCTCTGTGAGACCCTTTTGGAGGATGCTTGTGTCAGCTGGAGATTCGATTATGGCCCCCAGGTTGCAGTCATCTGCGAACTTTGTCAGCCATAATCCCCCCGTGTTAGCCTGAACCTCAGAGAAGTATATACTGAACAAGAGAGGTCCCAGAACTGAGCTCTGTGGGACGCCACTTGTAACTGGTTTGGATTCGGACATGGCACCTGCAATTCTGGCCATGTGGGTTCTATCTCTGAGCCAGTTTGCAACCCATCTTGTGATATAGGGGTTGATATTTAAGCCAGTAAGCTTATTTATGATGCCCGAGTGGGGTATTGTGTCGAATTTTGTATTTTCCCTTGCGGACCATAAAGGATACAAGATGGAGCCAATAGAATTTAACTACACATTTTCATCTTTTCATCCCAGCCCCCTAAGCAGTATTTTGTACTCCTTCATTTAACCAACCCTTAGGGGCATCGATGAAAAGTAACAAATTAATGCAACTGCAGTGTTTTTATCATATCTATATCTATCTATCTATCTATATCTATATATATATATATATATATATATATATCTTGGTCTACTTTACATTACGGAAAGTCCATAACGCCAAAGATGAAATGGCCTAGACAAGAATAATGAAACTTAGAATGCCAAACTACATCGTTTTTCCCAAGGCAAGTACACTTGCCCAAAACTACACTGCAACACACCATACTATCTGAAATTCACCTAACTAAATATACCAACTCCAGGATCACACTACAGTGGGGAAGAGGGCATTATTCTCCATGTTGGGCAAGTGTTTACTTCCCTGGAAAAACGATGTGGTTCAGCATTCTGTTTCATTATTCTTGTCTCAGCCATTTCATCTTCATTGTTATGGACTTTTGGTATTGTGAAGTAGACCCATATATATATATATATATATATATATATATATATATATATATATATATATATATATTATATATTATATATTTATTCACTTTGTAATCTCGAAATGCTGGAATATTGAATTTCAATATCTTGAGACTATAAAGCAGAAAAATCACAAACCTGAAACTTCAAAACTGCAAAATTTAAAATCACAAATGTAACATAAACAAAACACTACACCACACAAACACAAATACACCTACCCGCCGACACTACAACAAACCAAACCAACACACACAAACACAGAAAAACTAACACACACACACACACACACACACACACACACACACACACACACACACACACACACACACACACACACACACCCTTGCTAAAAGCAGGGGGGAAAGCCCCCATGCACCCCCCCACTTATATATACTAACTCCGATGTTGCACTAAAAACCAGAAGACAGCAAACCCAATACCACACATTCTACACCCCCTTACACAAACACACATCACAGACATACAAACACAGCCACTCTCAACACTTACACACTCATGCTCTTACCTACCTACCCTAACCCACATCTAAAACTCCCCAGTGCACTCACACACACATAAACTCTCCCCAAAACCCTTGAAAAACATTACACTTACCAAATGTGCTATCACCACGACATGTTCGACATTTCCGTATTCGACATTCTCAACATTTGTGCAACTGCAGATGCGACACTTTGGTCTTGAGATACTGAAATTCAATATCTCAGTATTTCGAGATTCCAAAGTGAAACTATATATATATATATATATATATATATATATATATATATATATATTTGGCTCATAGTATCCTAGGAGGTTACTAGGCTAATGGCCCTAGGGCCCTTACAAGCCTAGCCAAGTACAATCCCTGTTCCCAAGAATATCAATATACTAAGTGGAACTAAGCCAACAACTACTGCTCCTATCCAAGAGGGACACAGGTGAAACTCCTGGGATAAATTTGTGGTTTCCCATGCAGTCATCCAAATTACACTTAAATAGCTCAGAAAGGGGTTCTGCTTCACCTGAATTGGAAGTTTAAAAGTGCACGGTTACAGGAAAACTAATAAAAATGAATAAACGTCTACCACAACTGAAATAAAGACAAGAATTTAGCGTAAATCTTCTTTAATCACCACTTTCGTCTGCAAGACTTCTTCAGAAATATAAAAAACTGCACATATCACACTGTTTAAATACTCTCAGCATAACTGAATAACACTCCAGCCAATTAATGCATTAAAACAATTGACTAATTAAACTTTAAAGACAACAGCACAATCAATTCTTCACATATACTCTTCGGTCTTTTAAAAAGCATTTAATATTTATTATATCATTTAATCCTGGCATTCTGTCTGCTTTCAGATTTATCTGCCATTTGGCCTCCCTTTGTTCCAAATAGTTTTTGAAACTACCCCCTCTCAAACTTAATATTTCTTGTTCCAAGACTGCAAAATAAAAAAAAATTTAAAACCTTTACATTCAATACTGTGTCTGTACAGAGCATTTTTACTGTCTTTCTTTTTTAATGTCATACATGTGTTCTCTAATCCTAATGTGCAAATGTCTAGTGGTCATGCCTACATAAAATTTTTGGCAGTGACTACAGACTGCTATATAAACCACTCCCTGACTTTTGCAAGTAAAAAATCCTTTAACAGGAATAGTATGGGAAATGTGGGGCAATTCAATGTATGGCCCTTCTAAAATATATCTACACATATTGCAAGCATGACACTTATGCATGCCTATCCTGCTATTCTTTTGAGATGCCTTGTTGGCATGGTGGTGAAGCTAGTTCCTGTTTTAATCCATTTAGAACACAGCCTGAGATATTATCAGGCCCAAAGAGGCTGTTATTTTGGCTTTGGATAGAGCATTTACGACTTGATCCTTGGAGGGCAGGTAGTAGGGGTGCTTTGGGGGATATGTAGTGGGATGGGGGAAGTTTTCACTGAACCTGTCATCTAGCAGGTTGGCTATTTCTGTGGATTCACTATATCTGGTGCCATTATCAACCAGTTCTGTGCAGATATGGGTTTTTCCTTTAAGGTTTCTGACATAGCTAAAGAAGGCCTTATGGTTATCCTTAGCAAAGGAGGCTAATTTGGATTCATATTTAGCTTTAGAATACATTACGATGTGTCTTATTTGCTTGTTTAAGCCAAGGAGGGAATGCTTCTAATTCAGAGACTGTTCCTTCCTGCTCTTGGACAGCAATTTCTTTCTCCTATTGTATAACCTGTTATTGGTGGATGATCTTGTTTTGGCCCTATCAGGTATAGCTGAGTTAATACATTTCTATAGATGTTTATACAAGGCATGGGTTCAAATCCCAGTGTAGGTGTCTATGCCATCAGTGTGGGCAGGAGCAATGAAACTGTTAATGACATCATGTATTAGGTTGTAATTGGCTTTGGAAAAGCTTTTTAGTCTAGTTGCTGCAAATGGGAAGGGTCAGATGTTATTGTTACTTCTAATGAGACTAATTTATGATCAGACCTCACTAAGGAGGGCCACACACATGGGGTGGTGCAACGATCACCCATGTTTGTGAACACCAGATCCAAATGTTTGGGCCCCTCCTGAGGGTGTCAATCAACTGACCCAAGGCATTGGAGATTATGAAGTCCCAGAACACTTGGACAAGTGTGTTAGTACACATCTAGTTTAGCCAATTTATGAATGGGTAGTTAAAATCACCTAAAACTAGGGTGTTTGGTTGTATCTTAAGTGATTCAAGTAGATCCAAGTATGCAGTCTGGGTATCCTGGTTCATAGAGGGGGTCCTATAACTGGCAATAACTTGAAGAGGGGTCTTACCTACATTCAGTTGTACCTGGATTAGTTCAAGGGAATCATTTTGTTTAACCAATCTAGAGGTATATTTATCTTTGTTGAATACTGATACTCTGCTTCCCTTAGGTCTCACACTTTCAGTTTGTGGTCTGAATGTGTGGAAGACATTATAACCTGGAATGGCTGGGGTGCTCTCTGTGGCTTTAAACCAAGTATCTGTGAATTTACAGACGTCAGCATCTTCCAAGGTGAGGGCTGCTTCTAGGTTTATACTCCTAGTGTCCAGCAGCATAACCTTGAGGTTGCTCTTTGAAGATATTTTTATATTGGGAATTTGGTTGTTGTGACATTGCCTAAAAAGGCACTATGGGGGAGGCAAGAGCCTTAGCCAGTAACCAAAATCTGAGAGGTGACAGATGATGACCATCTCTGGCAAAGCAGTGTGGTCTATCTAGCATGTCATCCCAGGCTGACAGGCACTGGATCCACTTTGAATGACACCAGAAACTAAGCCAATTGTTGAGGTCGGTCATTTTTTGTTGATATTGTGGTATCATCTTAGGTGAAGGTAGTATGCTGCTCCAGGCTAAGGACATACCTGCCTGAGACATATATTCAGAGAGCTCAGTCATGTCTCTCTTCATACAGTCCAGTCAGCTACATCTCAAGTCATTCACAACAACATGAACTATGACGGAGTCATAATGGTACTTGTAGTGGAGAGACTTGAGTGTGTATGCAATCTGATGGATTCTGGCACCTGATAGACAGCTGACCATAACCTTCTCCATGTCCAGCCTGTTGAGTGGGACATCTGTGTGTCTCACTATAGAGTTAACTATGACCAAAAATGTGGTTTAGATGGACCTTTCCTTAGGGGATTGTTTGGTGAGACACTTGTGCTTGTGGTTTTATGTGTACTGAGTGCTGTAGGTACTGTATTAGGTGTAGCATGTTTGTGTTTCGTAGGTCTCTGATGTTTAGGTAAATTTCTGGTAAGTACCTCTGCATATGATGGTTTGTATGTTGAGAGCATGGTTTGTGCAGGAGGTGTAGTATGTAAGCTGAAAACCTGTTCAGTGTCTCTGTTCTGTGAATGAGACAGCAAGGATTCCAAATGCTAAGTAGATATGCATCTCTCACAAGTTGAGCTTGAGTGGTTTAGGAGTAGTGGGTTGTCAGTGTACATGAGGCAATTGCTACACTACCTCAGAATACCCATGTCAATCAGGCTGGCAGGAGAAACAGAGGAGAACTGATCATCTATGATATGAGGTGTAAATTTGCTTACTTTACTGAGGACGGATGTGGTTTAATTGGGGGCTTAATGCTGGCTCTATATTAGTGAGGCTCTCATGGGGTACAAGACTATTAGGGATTAGGAGATTTCAGATAAAGTGGCAAATGCTTAGAAAACCCAGCTGAGTTACTCTCCAAGCAGCTAAGTGCAATTTAAGGGGGTCCTCAGTTGGAGCATGGGCACCTTCTAAGGGAAAATAAATCTACTTTAGCTTTTATATATATAACCACCAGTGGTTACCTTCTCTGCATGGTGTGCTATTGGCAAACAGATGCCTTGGACTGCTCAGAGGAGGCTAGCATAGCAGTGGCTAGCCGCCAAACTCTGTGGAGCTGTGTTAGAACAGGCACAAACCCATGCAAAAGCA
Organism: Protopterus annectens; assembly: GCF_019279795.1. Lineage (NCBI taxonomy): Eukaryota > Metazoa > Chordata > Ceratodontiformes > Protopteridae > Protopterus > Protopterus annectens. Next base: position 1,813,656,863 of record NC_056735.1, read on the forward strand.
GGGCTTATGTAACAGCTGTGAGAACCATTTTTTAAAACAAGTTCAGCAATTTTCAAATAAGCTAAGTGCAAATGCTTAATACTGAGCCTTATTCCAACAATCTCTAACTCAGATGGGTGTTTTGTTACACTCTTCTGCCTCAAGGGTGCAGGAGGCCATCTTAATGTAAGATGGCTGGTCTTATTGCTCAGATAATGCCAAACAGTCTATATTCAGCAAATCTGAATCTAGCCTATGCTATAAAATGCACAAGTAGGAAAAACAGTCTCAAACAGCATGCTTATGGAGCAACTACAAATAGCAAACATTTAATTTTTATATTTCTTTGTGTAATGGGTTCAAGCACAAGTGTTATCTGTAATGTGATGCCATTGAGATATATAACTAAATGGTTTCTTTGTACTGTATTACACAATCTATGGACTTACTGGTACTGTTGTTCTAGACCACTATATGGTGTCCAAATGATACTTTTCAAGAAGAAAAATATCCAGTGACTATGTGAGACTAATACAGTAACACATTAATCAGGGTAACAATAATTTAATATACACAATATAGTTTTTTTTTAAATCTTGTTAAAATGACATTGAATTTATGTCATTTTTAAATAATTTCAGAGTGTTACTCATTGTAAGACTTATGAATGCAGGTTGGTATCTATTTGTTATTTGATAGGATGAACCACATATGATTGTTTTCTTTAATAAAGTCTGATTTTTTTTACAGCCATGATAATTGCATGTAACTATGCAGGCAAGAAGGGGTGCAAGATACTTGTCAGAATTATGGATTCTAGTTGATACACTGATACTGATATTATGTGAGATAACAATAAATGAATGGTACAAAAAATGTCTAGGAGCATAAATCAATTTTATACTGGTATGTCTAATAAAAATGTATGATTTGCATACTAATGAAGCATGTGTGCATTTAGTATTTATACAAAAATAATTAAGCACTGAGTTTTATTCTCAGTTGGGCTGAAATCATTGTCCTGCAATAAATGCGTAATGCCATACAAATGGACCTTATAACTGATGCTTTAATCCTAACAAAAACACTAGTTGCAAAAGGGACCCAAAAATAGGCACTACTGGTAAAGGTAGACACCACAAATTTATTTAAGCTTGTGTAATGCACAATATATCTTTCTGTCTGTGTGCAACAGACTTCATCAGAATCTAGAATACACACATCAAATGCTGCTTTTAAATGATTCTCTCCTAAGGTATAACATTCAAATAAAACTTTCCAAAGGTATTGCATATATTAAAAATCATCAATGCTAAATATAAATATATAAAATTCAACTAAGTTTAAATAACCAATCTATCATATATTTATTTTAAAATACAACATAAAAATGTTTTATTCCTAAAAAGCACACAAAAACAAGATAGACTACTAATATTTATTAGCTCTTGTTTTTAGCACTGGAACTAGGAACAAGTTGTCATTAATCTCTGGGAAGTATGCAGCATCTGACTTTGCTTGCCACCACAACTCCCTTACCTCTAGATGATCTTTCCATACCCTCCTCTTTGTTTAGGTGTCACATTCTGTGAGGTTCAAAATAAAAACCCTTTGTAATTAGAACAATTAATGGAGTGTCTGTATAAAGCATTGTTAATGTTTTTTCTTTCTTATTTCAATTTCATACCCATGTTCTTAAATTCACCTTTTAAGACACCTCTCAGTCTTCTCGACATAAAAAAATTAGGCATGTACTACAGGTAGCTAAACAGACCACTCTTTTACTAATGCAGTTTCCATATATATGGTATATAGTAGTCTTAGCTGTGTCTTTCAAGTAAACAACTGGTTGTTCTAAAATATATTTAAATTACACACATTTTATCGTACCCTTGTTAAATACCTTACTATTGAAAAACAGAAAAATGGCAGCAGCGGAACCACAACAAAACTGTTTTTATTGTAGATAAAGTGAACGCTTTCGTCGGTGTACTCCACCAACTTCATCAGACCCTCATCAGGTCTGATGAAGTTGGTGGAGTACACCGACGAAAACGCTCACTTTATCTACAATAAAAACAGTGTTGCTGTGGTTCCGCTGCTGCCGTTTTTCTGTTTTTCAACTGTTTTGGTTTCACAATTTGAGGAGTTTGTATCCCTCACTATCTGTGTTGTTCTCCAAAATATTCTTTAAATTGGGGGTGCTTTTATTGGTGAATAGATATCTATTCCCTACAACTTCTTTCACTTTTTCATCAGATGTCAAGAGCCCCCAATAATTTTCAACAGTATTATTAATAATAGTGGACCCTGCACTATATTCTAGAACAAAGGCCCTAGTAAATTCTCTCTTATTCACGTGCTCACCTACAATATTCTCTCCAGCTCCACCAATATTTCTTGAAGGTGTATATGTATTCTTGGGCCTCACATCTGTTAAATGTTTTCCCAATAAGGATTCATATTTATTTCCCTGGTTGTTATAAAAAATATTAGTATTCTTTATCAATGAATAGAGGTAGTCCCTTTCTAAAAACATTTTCTTACTTTTTTTTCTTTTCTGCATCAAATATATCTTTACTGGATATCATCCTACCCAGCCTAATGAACTGGCCTTTCACCAAACTGTTCATTTGGAAGAGAGGGTGAGCACTGCCAAAATGGAGGCAGTTGTTAGAAAAGGTGGGTTCATGGTATATATTAGAGACAAAAGCATGACTGTTCTTACTAGGGGTAATGTCCAAATAATTAATGATGTCTTTTCCAATTTGGTGCATAAATCTTAAGAAATGGAAAAAGTTGTTGGATGCATTTCATAAAATTTTCAATTTGTGGGGTACCTCCACCCTATAAAATAAAAATATTGTCCAGGAACCTTAGATATAATTTATATATTCCTGGAATGGGGAGTGTAGCACATCCTCCTTTTCCCATGTCAGCAAAACAAGGTTTGCAAAAATTGGGGCACAAGCTGCCCGCATAGCCACCCCTTTTTTCTGTCTAAAGACGTTACCGTCAAACCACACATAATTATTAACAAGGACAATTCCCATACACTCCCATACACTCCATAATAAGTCTGATTTTTTTGGGGGGTCCAAATATTCTAAATTTAAAAGTGCCTCATTAAACATGTAAAGGCCATTTTTTGGGGGGATACTGGCAAAAAGGTCTACCACATCAATAGTTAAAAATATGAGGTCCTTATCCCAGTACTCAGGTTCAATTCTCCATAAACATGGTTTTAATGTTTTACCTACATATAAGGCAAATGGATGAATTTTAGCACTTGCTGCTGACACAATTAGCCTAAAAGGTGGTTCAGCTATATTTTTATGCAATTTTGAAATTACAAAATAAGCAGGTATTTTTGGATGCAAATTCCTTAAAAACTTATATGTGCTAAGATCCATCCCATGCTGCAATAATTCATCTTCAAGAAAATAGTCCATGAGGGATTTTAATAAAGCCTTCATGGTATTTTTTACCATGTAGGCTTTGTGCCACGCTGCTTACATGAAAGTAAGCAGCTTTGCAATCCAGTAAGCAGTGCTGGGCGGCACATACACGAGCCAAGACGGGAAGTTCTGTGGCATGCAAATCACTTCATAAGCAGGTGAATCTCATGCAAATGAGGCAAGTAGAGTGCTCCAGCAAGCAGATAAGCAGCCCTACATACCCCGTGCCAGTGTCCATAGTGTACGTGGAAAAAGTCCGTGTAGAAGAATGTAGACAGACAAAAGGGGGCTGTCAAAAAGTAGATAGATGGACATATATTGCATACCACACACAGATATGAGTGATACTATCCCCTGTGTGTCTCAATAATTACCGAAAATATGTTAAAATAAATTTTTTTTTAATAATCTGGGCATATTTGCACGATGCACCACAGTGCATAAACATGCCTTATTAAAAAAAAAGTGGAAAAAAACTAAATTAATATTATGAGACAGAAATGTATTACAGGACCCTACGTGGAGTATCTACAGTGGTGCATTGGTGCTGTTGCTAATGTGGTAGAGCTTGGAAGCATGTAGTTTCTAGGTTGTGAGCACAGTACCTATCCATGTATTAGCTGTGTACTGCTTGCATCACACAGAGTTGGCCCTGAAATACAGATCTGAAAGCTGTGCTTTCACAATGTAAGTCTCTAACATACACACTAACTGTAAGGATTAGTATAATACGATATCATATGTATGGATGTGCTACTGTTATGTGAGGCAATATAGTGGGCTATTTGGACAGATGTAACATCCACATGGGACAACAGATACCCAGTCCAATAGTATGTGTTCCTTAATATTCACTAGGCCTCATGGATGTAATATTCACTACATCAGGCAAGGGAGATGTTAAACAGTGGGTACACATGATAATTGGACAACTGTCTACCCAAGATGATCATGTGCTGTTGTTCCCCCACCCCCTATACAGTGGTGTACCCATATAACTGCTTTAACAGAAAATCAGCTATAGTATATCAGTGGACCAAGCAATCCCAGGGCTATAACACAGATATCGCTCACTCATTGTATGTCTCTCTTCACACAGGATAACAATGTACATATTTATGCTGTTGGTTGTGTGATGAATGATTCCTCCTCTGTGGTGACCTGTGTGGCTCAGTGGACTAGGGAAGCTAGCATAGGTAATGGTGTTGATGGTTCTAATCTGGATTTGCACACATCTTTTGCATGTGAGGTAGTACTGTGTTAGTGTGTTCACAGACTGTCATACCTCTCAACCTCTTAATACAAGAAATCTGGACAAAGCCAGAAAGACTGGGGGACAAAGGCTGAAACAGAGTGAAAGGTTTTAAATATTATTCCCAGAAACCTAGAAGGCTGCTGGAATTAAAGGTGTTGCATTATTACATATTTTCTGAAGGATATAATGTCTGAAATATAAATGTTTGTCTGTCTTTAGTATAATGTAATGATGTCAATCTTCAATAATTCACCAGAAGACCACAAATGTATGAAGAACGGAGCAAACATATGAGGCAAATCTCTGGACATTCTGTGGAAATCAGGACAGTTGAGAGGTATACAGACTGTCAGTCTGTTGGTGGTGTAACATTACCAACCACTGTCTCAGATTAAGTACAGCAGACAGCTGGGGAATGCTGTGGACATTTTGAGTGAAGTGCAGTACTGCAGTAACAGGGGGTGGATGTTAATATCTGTAATATCTGGACTGGAATACAGGTAGGTGTGGCCTGGAGTCACTTTGTAAGTGCTGACAGTCCCACTGGGCATGCCCATACACTTAGTAAACATGAACGCAATTCTGTTGCCCCTTCATCAAAATGGCCTGTTATGTATAAATGTTTATACATATAGACATATACGTATACATATCTGTCTGTCACTATCTCTCTCACATGCATAGTATATCTATCAGTACATAGTGTCATTTAGTGTCAATTAGATATATAGCGATATATATATATATATATATATATATATATATATATATATATATATATATAGCTATATATATTAAAATTATACATACACTCCCCCCATATATCTACATAACACATATACATATCATACACATGCGCAAACACACACACACACACACACACACACACACACACACACACACACACACACACACACACACACACACACACACAGAGCTACATTTATATATACATCCCTGTTATATGCAGAAATATGTGTATGGATGTCTGTATTGTCCTACATGCCCTAATGGTGAGTAAACTATCATACAGCCATACTGTTGCTCCAAAGATCCAAACTAAGGGTGCAACAGTACATAATCCACTTACCTACAGAACCCTGTGTCAGCTGGATCTCACCACATAGACGGACACATGTGAACAGGTGGTGTAATGTATAATGTCAATGCATGTATGGACAGGGCACATTTTCTCTGTCCTCAAGTTCACTTTTACAGCTGCAGGCAGCCACATATGGCCATACTGGTAAATGTACACACATAGCCAGGATAAAAACAGTTATCTCACTGCTAGGTACTAGATGCAGATAACAGTATGAAGCAATATTACTCTGCAGGCCACAGATACTGTTCAACACAAGCTTAGTTTGTGTAATGCACAAGTACAGTGATGCAATCACATATACAAAAGACCGGTAGTGCATGCACTAAGTACTGTGCTCTATAGTGTATGAGACTAGATAGGTAGGGGTTCTAATCTCACTCAAGCCCACTTGGTGGTGTCTGTGTGTGTGTATTCCACTGTAAAACAATGGACATGCCTTCATGGGCTATCCATCTGCAATGCACTATTTGGGGTAATGTGCTGCTGGCTTCCAAACTGTCCTCTTCTACAAGGTCTGATGATGTCAGCCACCTTAGGACTACAAGCTGACAATATAGTATCAGATGTAAGCTGTGGCACATACGATAAGTACTGTGATCTATAGTGTATAAGAGTAGATAGGTAGGGGCTCTAATCACACTCCAGCCCACTTGGAGTGTATGTATATATCCATATGGAATAACCTAGACGTATTTTTTGCAGCATTTTATTTGTAGCAGGTGATGTGCCCCCCCCAAAGGACTGACCACAACAAGGCCTGCTTATGTAATCAAGCATAATATGTTCTAAACTGATAGTAGTAACAGACACAAAGTGTGTTGCATGAAACACAAACTGTGATCTGTTCTGTAGTATGTACCATTACATAGGTAAGTGTTCACATCTATGTACAGCCAACTTGCAATATGTGTGTGCCTTGGTGTGTCCTGTACACAGTAATTGGAAGTGGTGCTAGCCTCAACGTAGCCATGTTTATGTGTGAACCTGTTAGAGCATTGTACGTCATGTTATGGAACCATAGGATTTTTTAACTGAACTAGAATAATAGCCATACAGCCCTCACAATTACAGACATTGTCATACCTGCAGTTACAGGATCAGCACATATTGCCCTAGTCCAAGGGGACCCAGCCAGACAGATGGCATGTGCTGAGGTGCACTGAGGTGCTCTGTGTGCCGTTAGGCAGGGGTCTGTTCCAAGGGTATGTTTCAGTCTGCTAGACAAATCTCTCCCACAAGCACGTAGTACTAACATCACATACTAGGTTAATGTCCTTACAGTGAGTCATCCATCTACTATGCTTCCTACAGATAGGCAGCATATGCAATCAAGCAGGGTCACACATTGCCCTGTATGCAAGGTACAGCTCACCTCTCAGTAGTCTATATGCAACAGGTAACAATGACACTCATTGCAGATGATCCCCATTGAACACATACTGAAGATGTGAATTGTCCTTGTGAGAGACCATACTGTTGTGTGCAATTGTCAGTACTGCTTGGAAAGGTGTGTCAGCAACTGGACATTGCACTCAGATATTGGCATGCTGAGGGAAGGGTACATAGAGGTTACGAGTATGTCACTTACTAGTGACTGTGGCCTCAGTTCTGCCATATGATCCCTGCCATACCACTGTAGAGATATGGTGATCTGACGCACATTAGGTGTAAACCTGTGTAGCCATGTCTGTGTGCCCAGTTCTTTCACCCATGAGTATGTACAGCACATGTTGTGACTGATGTGCTACTTACGAAATACATAGGTCTGCCTGATGGAAATGATATTACATATATAGTCGCTTGGGTTTTATGGCCATTAGTATGTCAACAGGCATTTGTTCATCAATACTCTCTTGTAGGCTATTGACATAAGTCACAGACTTTGAGTGCTCACAATGTGCAGGCATCAGCCAACATTGTTAGCCACAGTCATTCAGTAGTCAGAGGTACTGTGGTTACATGTATTCCAAACAGTAGAGGACCTAGGACTGCACCCTGTTGAGCACTGCTGTTTACAGATTATCTATTGGAGGTGGATGTCCCTATGTTGCGTATGTGTGCCATCAGTGGGCCACTTAGTGACCCCTACAATGACAGTATTATGGATGTCTAAGTGGGTGCTTTGTAAATGTTGCCTGAGCAGGGGATATAGTCAAAGGGCTTGGCTCATTCTCGGGTTATACATTCTGATATACCCTAACCCAGGTCCTTGGCAACTGCCTCTGAAATGTCCACCATGTGTAACAGTCATGCTCTCCCTGCCATACATCCAAACTGTGTGTAGATCACATGTATGTGTGCTGATCAGCTCCATTATGATTGCCCCTGTGGGCATACAGATATTTATTTATTATTTATTTTACATTTGTTTACTGGGAAAGTCCGACTGGACAACATGTCCATTTTCAGCAGAGGCCCAGGGAGAAAAGCTCCAAGACATGCAAAGAATTAGACAAACTTAATTTTACAAAACAGAGAAGTTAACAAGCTTAATGTTTTACATCATATATTGTAGGGGAAATAATGTTAAACATTACGTATCATTTTGTAAAGAAACACGTTACAGTTGCTGGATTATTAAACAGAATAGGAAAAACAGACTAGTAGCTAAGGTTACTATTGAGTAGAAGAGAAGTTATATAGCTAGTTCTGTTTTAGCTGGTTACTTTGGTGCAGGCATTACAAGGTTAGCTAATAGCTATAAGAAAGTCTATAGGATTGTTAAGCAAGGGATGTGCAGTGGGAGAGAAGAGGAAAGTAGAAGCAAATGTGTTTGGTCAGATTGTTGTGAGGTGTAAGGGGTGGAGTTAGAGGGGATTTTAAGGAAACTATGTAAAATGATTGTAGAAGTGATTTTATAAGGAATTAAACTAGACTGGCTTGAGTTAGATGGTGTTTTAGTTATTTCTAGTTTAGTGTTTTCTGTCCTGATTCAGTACATGGGCATATTCATAAGGTTGATAGGTGGGCTTTTAGAAGTTTTTTGAATTGTTCAATGTTAGTATTGGTTTTGACGTGTAATGGAAGACTATTCCAAGCTTTGGCAACGTAACAGAAGTGATTTTTGCTTTTTATTTCTAATAGTGCCTTATTGCTGGAGTGAAGGATACATTTGTTGGAGTAGTTTGTTAGCATGTTCTTTAGGCCTGGAGTTTTTTCAGGCCATTTTGAGCTGATTGTATTTTAGCAATGAGGGGAGTTCAAGCCATGCATGTTTTCTGAGAGTGGCAGTGGTGGGATCTATAGTTAGCATCTGTAGTGAATTTTGCTGTTTTGTTGAAGCAGGTTTCAAATTTTGTCATATCAGTCTTTTTAATGTTGGTAAGGACTGGGGATGCATAGAATAAAGTTGAGGTAAGGTGGGTTCCAGCAATATTAACTCTAGTGTCAGCTGTGAGATAGAGTTTACTCCTGCAGAGACACCCTCATTTTTTATGTACTTTTTATGGACTGTGAAATATGAGCATCAAATAGCAAATTATAGTCAATGGTAACCCATAATAGTTTGGTACTGGGAACCGGAGTTATAATGTTGTTATTGGCTGAGGTAATTTTGAATGCTGGTGGGGTGTCAGGGGCTCTTGTATACTTAGACAAAGAGGTCTATAGTTATGTTGGCCAGTAGATGCACCACCTCTGTGTAAGAATGGAACAGTTGCCATTGTCCACTCAGCTGGTGTGCAGCCAGTGGTGTAAGTATGATTGCAAGGGTTTCCCAATGGTGTTAATAATCCTTGTGAGAGCACATGTAGGATGCAGCCTGGAATGTTAGCATGTGCAGTAGGTGCTGTGTATGGTCCATTAAGAGGCCAGTAAAAAACTGCTCTGTAAATATGGGAGTTATGGGACAGGTTGTAGGAATATCATGTCACATGTGGTGGGGACAAGGGACTGTAGCTGATACAGACATTCTTGGTGTACAGGTTAGGTATGAGTACAGGCCCATCATATGTGCCATCATGATGTCTGAGGTCAGCCACATTCTGGGTTTGTCTGTCCTTTGAGGTTACACATGTGGTTCTGCCTTGTGTAGGTGGCTAATGGTGTCACATACTATGTCTACACAACATCGCAACAACACTATGTGCTTCATTTAGCTGAGGAGGTTGTGCCTGCATGTTGGGGGGCATCCTCACCCCAACTGTCACACAGCAATGTCCACCTGTTATTGCACAGCCTGCTAATGGCAGTTGTCCACCACTCAGGTTTGGTGAGCCATGATGAGCCTGTGTCCCACTTGCCCTGTGCAGCCGAGTTCATGCAGTTGTAATGCTGCTGACATAATGCATGGGTGTAGAGCTCTGCATACCTGCCTGTCCCATCTGCAGGCGGATATGCAGTCACACTATGTTAACCATCCCACAGGAGGTCATATGTAGTTTTCTTGACATATATGTCTGTATTGTCTGCAAGGGGGGGGGGTACGTGCTGGTAGTTCCAAAGAACATGATCTAAGGCCAGATCCCACCAAGCAGGACCTCACATTGAGGGAAGCTGCAGTGGTCACCTATATTGGTAAACACATGATGCAGTATGTTGGTTCCCTGTGTGGGGATGTCACAGCACTGCTCCAGGGCATTGTAGGTAAGGACCTGGACCATCCTTTGGGCAAGTGAGCCACAGCACAACTAAGCAACACACTGCATACATATTACACTTTCCTAACGTGTTTGTCTGTGCTCTGTACAAACACCTTGCATGACGCTCTTCCTGAAACATGCTGCCAGTAACTGCAATGCTTACTTGGACAGAGGACAACTAGCATGTAGTGCAAAGCAGTGTACCCAGATCTCTGAGTCCTGTCACCTGAAATGCCATGATAGGGGTTAGCATAGATACAAGCACTACCACTGTCGCACATCTACTGACACTGGACCAAACACTGTTACCCTTGCTGAAGGCCAGTTCATGTCTACCGACTGTAACCAGTGGAGCCCATTGACTATTACACTATGCAAAGGATATTGGACATAAGTTTTACTCCACCAACCATGGTCTGACAACATGTATGACAATATTAGGCCGACAGGTCATACTGGAAACTGTGTACTTCATGTAGCGAGTGTTATATCAGCTGGTGGATAGGCAAGTGTCTGACAGTCATACTCGGGGAACATAGCAGTGGGAGACCTATACTGCAATGATGCCAGTCACCAGTGAAGTTCATTATTGACATACCCCTTCTACCTATTCCCTCTCTGCAGTCACAGCCACTATCACTGACCTCTGATGGAGTATATTAGCAGGTGAGTGCATATTAGGAGCTGTCACAAAATCCCACTCAGAACCAACAGTTATCCAGGATGGCCTAAGACACAGTCAATTGTTGTCTGAGCCACTGACAATAACTAAATATTAGTGACTGTACAATACTATCTTGTGGGGAATTCATCCAGCCCTGCAAAATATTGTAGTGTCCACACACCAGACACAGTCGAGTCATCACACATGGAGTTATGGACACAGAGAGTAAAATAGCATTCGACTGTCACTGGTCGGAAAGATGTGGATCCATTCACTGTTGTACAACCAATACCGGCAGATTTGGGACGTACATCCCAGACTGTCACTGGTATACTGAATGAGGCAGTCATTGCACCTATCATTGTGTGCAATGGCACCCTTGCCATGTCACTACACAGGCATATCGTATAACTGTAGCAGCCACACAGGTTCCATGGTACACCAATACACAGTGTAGATAACATGTTCTGTGGAGTCCATTTCATGACTATACATGTGTAGTCTGTCTACTAAATGCTTTGGAGGGGATGTGTATACAGTCATTTCCCACTGTGTACCTCCTGTGTATCTATGACAGGACTAACACATGTCTCACCTGTTTTGCACACTGGTAACATCAGTGTGGTATGCATAGTACATGCTGGTGAGGCAAGTATGTAACACAGGCAGTACACCCTACATGAAATAGGCCCCCCCATACATGTAAAGCACACATCTGCTGTGACAAACATCATGTGCAGGTTACACAATGGGATGCAGAACACGACAGTCATAACTGTTGTCAGGCAACTGTTGATACTGGACACAGGATATATATAGATGGATCATCTCCATCAGCACAGCTTGTAGATGTGTTAATTCCCAAAACCCTGGTGGCACTATCAAGGGTAGGAGACCTTCTCACAGATTAGGGATGCGTGAATATGCTGAATGCCGCCATTGTCCTTGTTAACGTGTTGTACACATATGAACCACTCCACCCAACCCTCCTTATGTTTGAACGTGTGTGTGAACTTGATATTAGATGTCTTTTGGATAACGGCAATGGGCTCTCCCTTCAAATGAATCTAAATAGAGATGAATGGGAAGCCCTAAATTCCCTAAAATTTTGCAAGATTAGAGTCATGAAACCTGATAAGGGGGGTGGCTTGGTCTTTATGGATTTGGATGTCTAGAATATTAGAATGCTTAACTTACTTGAAACTGATAATTATGAATTGGCATCATTGAATGAAGTTAATAGTGCTCATCAAAGAATTAAGTCACATATTAATGACTTATTTATTGATGCTCGAGTAGACATTGAATTATACAATTATTTCATGATGCCTGCACCATTAGTTCCTATAATATTCAGCATACCAAAAATCCATAAAGACCAGCACAATCCCACTTTACGCCCAATAGTAGATGGCAGAAATTCTATTACATATGCTAGTGCAAAATTTCTCGGCAACATTTTGAAGAAGTTTTTGTTGAATGAACGTTAGATTTATAAAGACTCTTGGTCTTTTCTAGAAAATATTAATAATTTGATATTTGAAGAAGAATTTAATTTTTTGACCATTGATGTTAAATATTTATACACAGTTATTCCTCATCAACTAGGAATAGACGGTATTAAATTTTATGCTTGGGTTTTCGGTGCATGTCTTTTTGTTATTTTGGTGAAGTTTAGTTGTTTTAATTTGGTCACAAGTGTGTTTAGTAAACATAATATCTGCTCATAATATGGGCTACCTCACCCATATACCTTTTGTTCCTGGGGAGAGAGAAAATGTGAGCATTACGTGACTGATACTGAAAATTTAGTACTACACATCAGTGCATTTGAACCCAGGACTATGTGTAGAAAAATGTACTGTGTAGAAGGCATTTAACAGACTGAGCTACTGAGTCACTGCTGACTACTAAGTGATTGATACTGGCCTGGAGATAAACTGGAACCATACTGTGAGCTGAGTAATACAAGTTACAGGACATTCTTCTTGCATTCTAGAACTATTACAGTGTTATATTTGATTGCAGTGACTGTAGAACACACATGCATAGAATACAACAGTACTGCATATATTAATACAGCTTTATTTTTATAATCAACAATGCTGGTGAACACTTTTTATTGGTATTGCTTTGAACTATCTGTGAAGTCCACACACAATATCTGCCCATGGAGTGGGCTATATGACCCATAGACCTTTATTACCTGAAGTAGGAGGAACAGAGAGCATTATGTGACTGATATTGGCCTGGAAACAACCTTGGGCAGTGCTATGAGTTAAATACAGTCTGCAGGCCATTCATTTTGCATTCTACAGCTATTACAGTGTTACACTTGACTGCAACTACCTTACCATACACAATCAATGCATACAGCTCTACTGCAATGGTTATGACAACGCAATCCTGCTGCATTTTGCTTAATGTTATTGGTATTGTTTATTGTTTATTATATAATGACTGGGCATTAGCATTTAAAAACAAGAATGCTGATTGACCAGCCCAACCAGTGTGCCCATTGTAAATCCGAGAATATACCAACAGGAAAAGGTCCAGTCACCCAGACTTTTTCCCATTAGTATATCTCGTATTTTTTTTTTTACTTTTTTTATTAATACAAAATGAAAATGGAAGATATTTTATGTTTGGGAGATGGCACAGACAGAAATAAAAGGATAATCAGGTACATTCTACAAAACTTAAAAAACTTACCTGATTATACATAAAAAGTCTCCCGGGTTCTTGTTTTTTTTTTTTTGATTGATTATAACAAAGAAAAAGAAGCAACAGAGATCTTCCTTTCTCTGTTGCTACCTCTTCACAGCCCTGATGTACTGCGTAAGCATTGGCGCACAAGTCCCATACACATGCGCAGTACATGAAACAAGGCAGCAATATACCTCCAGCCACAGAAGAACAGTAATGCGTCATTATACAGACATTATTTAAGAAAAGTAAGTATTTTTTTCTTAAATAATGTCATTGTATAATGGCAATAACCAACTCCGTGGTTGTGGTATATTGAATTTTATCCACGGTTGGCTTTATTTAATCACTCGAGCTTTGCCCTTGTGATTAAACCACATCAATCTTGGGTAAATCTTCAATATACCACACTGATGTCGTCGGTTATTGCTATATTGAACTACAGTTGTTATTGTTCATATATTGCACTACAGCTCTAATTGCCATTTATTGCACTACGGTTATACATGCCCATTCATTGCACTACAGTTTTTCTTGTGTATACTTTACTGCAGTAAATGCTTTACTCTTTCTTGCTTATTGCACTACAGTTAGCATAATACAGCCGTACTTAACACACTCACAGTGCAACCTGGCAAGAAAGGCATGGGACTTGAGATTGCGAACCCTCTCAGCTGCAGCTGTTGGGAGAGAAGCACACTATTATGCATACCAGTTTTGCAGTCATTTTGCTTGCATTTTGTTAAAACATTGGAAAGCATACTTACATACTTGTGGGGCATTCTCATCTCTCGCTGCTTGGACCTAGGTGTCCAAGATCCCCTGTTTCTCCTTTTCAGGTAATCATAATGGTGATGACATTGCTCACTTGTGCAGGTGATACCAGTAACACTGGTGAGTTCCCAGGTCAACTGATCCCAGGCTTCTGCCTTACACTCCGAGCCCTGGAAACCACCCTGCATCAGCCTGGGTTCATGTTTTTTTTTAACCAGGAGCCCAACTATGACCTTGGACTCCTGAATACCTCACTTCTGCACCTGAAAGTCCACACCTCCAGCAGCACTGCCTGCCATATCAACAGTTGATTGAACTCCAATGAATGGTGTAGAATTCCCACCTATTGCGCTTAATATAGGCTGTTTTCCCACCCTTACATATCACTGAGCAACATTCAAAAAAGTGCCTTGTTGCTTAGCAGCACACAAACCAGCTAAGCAGAGCTAAGCAGTGTGAAAACTTGCACAAGCTTAGTTTTAGCAAAGCTTAGCACTGTGCAAACATTGGTAACCATTAGCATGTTTATGCAGTGCTTAGTATGGTTGAGCAGAGCTTAGCAGACAGCAGCAGTGAAATATTTCACAGTTTTGTTAGTAAATTAAACAGATATAGTAGATTAGATTACAGATATGTTCTGCCTGCCATGGACTCAAACCCAGGACCTACTACATACAAGGCTGTAACTCTACCCATTTAGCTACTTGGATATTAAGAAAGCTAGTATACCTTCACATATACTACTAGGCTACCTGTTAGTATTGCTGAGCTCCATGCCACACCAAGCAAACACATGTAAACACAAGTAAACAAACCTATAATTAAATAATTAATTACATCCAGTTTATATTTGTATAAGCGGTGCTCAGCTCTGTGGTGCTCCACACCACACTGTGCAAATGGCAATTACAAAAAAAAAATTACAATGGAAAAATAAAATAATTAATTATGATAATTGATTACATCTGGTTTTATTTTTATATGTGTAGCAGGTGTCAGCGTCAGCTGTGTATATGTAAACACAGCTTGGCATTGCTACACTCCACGCTGTGCAAACATGCAGAAAAATAATAATAATTAAAAAAAAACAAAAAAAAAAACATGTAACATGTATATTACACATTTAACATAAGTCACAGCATTTCAACAGTGGTGGGGTGCATTCCAGGCAACCTCACCCTGTACATAACATCTGACCAGGCATCCACAACCACGGGTAGCCTCTATACATCTCCCTACACTGACTCAATATCCCTGTTCCTATGTTCTCCCTCAGCAGTGCACCATCTTTAATATGCTTGGCATGCTGCCGAGGGAGAACCATGGCTGTGTATACAGATACATTCTGTGTAAACTCTACACAGTGCCTACATGGAGTTTATTAAATTATGGGATATGTTTCTATATGAGGTGTTTACTTCATTGATGGAAGCCCTTTCATAAACTTCTTCATCATTCAATAGTTTCAACATCTTCTCCTTATATTTGTGGTTGTCAAATGTCACCCCCCACCCTTGTCAGGTTTCATAAATCTAACTTGATAATCTCTTTTAAGGTTTTCTAACAGATTATGTTCATCCTTAGTGAAGTTGAATTTCTTATTATTCATTTTACCCTCACTATAAAACTTGAAAATGTCTTGTTCACATGCATTTGAGAAAATATGAACAGTAGGGTGTGGGGGTAGGCATAACTGTGCTTTTTTCTTTAAATTTAAAGTTAGAATACCCACCAAGTTTTAAGTTACTTCTCTCCTGTTCAGTCTGCTGGTATTGTAAAGCAAAGTTAATTTTCCTAATAAATTGTTTGAACTCAATCAAACTATCAGCGTGGTTGTATCTCGGGGTGGGGACAAAAGTAAAGCCTCTTTCAAATAAAGAAAGATGCTCATTGGTCACCTTAAAAGAACTATAGCTGTAAACAGTAAAGTTGTTCCTCTGAGTAATCTCTGGTATAAAAGGACTGTTAGCTTGATTAAACTTGCCTCCGGCAAACTCTGGAGTAAGATTGGGGGGATGGGAGGATACTGTAATGCCTTTAGTATAAGGCAGTGTTTCTAAAACTGGGGTTTGCAGACCCCTGGGGGTCTATACGATAAATTCTAGGGGTCTGCAAGCTCACTTGCACCCACTTGGATTTCAGGCATCATCCGCGATCGACCTTGTAAATAAAAAAAGAAAAGTTGAGCCACTCATCCACAATTTATTAAAAAACAAAAAGAAAAAAAAAGAAAGAAACTTCCCTGTTTGCAGCTGAGCAGCTTAATTTCCATGTTTGCACCTAAGCAGTTGCTTGCCCTGAGTTTTCAGAGGAGAAGAAGAAGAAGAAGGAACAACTTCTGCATCTGAGGCTGGCACGGAGCAGCTGCTCACTTGCCCTGTGTTTTCTGTTAGCAGTTAGAATTTGGAGGGAAGCTTAAAACAACTGTCTGTTCCCTCCAAGTAAGACAGGTCCGGGATTTATGTTGGTCACTGTATGGGAATGCTTTCTCTCCCTTTTGCCAACTAATAGAAATTACTGCAGAGCTGATCTGGACAATCTTATTGAAAGACCCTGAAGGTTTTTTTTTTTTTTAAATCAAGGCTTGAATAAGAAGCAGTGCCAGTTGAGACCGTAGCTGTCAACTGTCCAGATTTCTGCAGAATGTTCAAAGTTTGTCTTATTTGGTCTTTTTCTCATACAATGGTGTTTTCTGTCAAATCATTGAGGACTAAAGTCAGAAAATAATGGCAGACATTTGAAATTTAGACTTCAACCGGGAAAAAGCCGAAAGACACAAACAAACAAACAATAATACAGAATTTTTGCAGTAATGCAAAACTTGTTGTTCTGTCAACTTTCTAAGTTTATAACAGGAAAATTTAAAAAGTGTCCTTAGTTTTGACCCTTTGTCCACTTCATTATAACAGGCTTTCTCCATATTTCTTGCACTAAAGAGGTTACGAGGTATGGTGTGTGTGTGTGTGTGTGTGTGTGTGTGTGTGTGTGTGTGTGTGTGGGTGGGTGTGTGTGTGTGTGTGTGTGTGTGTGTGTGTGTGTGTGTGTGTGTGTGTGTGTGTGTGTGTGTGTGTGTGCATGTGCGTCTGTGTGCGTGTGTGTAAGAGGGAAAGAGGTAGGCAGCATACCCTTCAGGTGTCTAGACTTTTGCCTCATATTTTTAGTCTGTTTCTCATAAAATTGTGTTTTTCTGGAAAATCCCTGACAAATCATTGAGGACTGAAATGTGTGTGTGTGTGTGTGTGTGTGTGTGTGTGTGTGTGTGTGTGTGTGTGTGTGTGTGTGTGTGTGTGTGTGTGTGTGTGTGTGTATGTGTGTGTGTGTAAGAGGGAGGGAGGTACGTGTGTGTGTGTGTGTGTGTGTGTGTGTGTGTGTGTGTGTGTGTGTGTGTGTAAGGCGTAGGTAACATACCCCTCAAATGTCCAGATTTTTGCAGACTGTCCAGATTTTTGCCCCATATGTTCATCTATTCCTCATAAAAAGGATTGAATTTGCTAAATATAACAGACATCTGAGTTTTAGACTTATAATGCTTTAGATTAGAAAAATGCATAATAACACAAATCTTGTTAATGTTATACTAGCAATTTTCTAAATTCATGAGAGCAATATTTATAGTCTGACCTTATTTATTTTTTTGTCCAGATTTCTTGTACTAAGAGGTTGAGATGTGGGTGTGAGTGAGTGAAATGCCCTATTTAGGGTTAGCCAGTGGTTAGCAATTTCTTAGGCTCAAACCCCGTACTTTAGCTACATGAAACAAGACCCTGAATCCTCTTTATCCCAACTACCAAGCTATATTTTTCAAGGAACTGAGTTTCAGGTGTATTTTCAAGGAATTGTGAGAGTCAAGGGAAGAGAAGTTTACTATTCTCATGCTAAGTCTGTTTAAAATGTGCAATTGTTTAGCTAGCTAGCAAATGGTATCACTATTGTGATACAGAGTTTTAAAGCAGTGTTTGTAGCACAACAGTTAGCATACATGCATCTTAATGCAGAAGGCTGTGAGTTCTACTCCCACAGCACATAGATGGATTGCTGATACTGTGTTGCATTTTCAGGGTTTGGGGTGCTGAAGTCCTGAATACATCCTCTTTTGAATGAGAAGCCTAGTAACTATGAACCTGTTTTCAATTTACCATCTTTGCAATATTACCATCTTACCATTTTTTTTTATGTAACATAAGCAGACAATTTATTCTTCAAGGGCAGCAGGCCATGAATTTGTAGATGAAACAGACTGAAATATAAAGTTGTTTGTAGCAGCAACCTCTTCGTTAGTTACAGATCTCTTTAAGGTGGAACTATTCAGACGACTTTTAGTTCTGCGCAGATTGTGCATATTGACTGATATTGGTGGATTGTGCCATAAGTATTAGTGGCCTTTTATGGTTGAAATGTTCTGAACTGGGCATTTTTGTCATTATTGGTTCATATGTTTTGTTTCATTGCATACTGGAAGAATGTGCAAAACTACACATTTAAAATGCTCCACCAGGTGGTGCTGTATTATACAAGGGTTCCTACTGGAACATCGAATTTCCAATTGTCTGAATGACTAAAGGTCAACCTTTAATGATTGAACAATTGGAAATTTGAAATGTTTAAAATAAACATTAAAAAAATAAAGAAAAAGTAAAGGGTGTAGGCAGGGGGCAAGTCCCCCCCCCCAGCCCCCCACCCCCTGCTATTAAATATACCAACTCCAAGATCACGCTACAGTGTAGGAAAGGGAAATCTTCCCTTTCCTCACCGTAGTTTTTTTAAAGTGCGATCTTGGACTTAGTATATTTAAGTAGTGGGGAGTGTGGGGGTGCAGGGAGGCTTGCCCCCCTGTTTTAACCTGTCAGGGAGGGTACATTTTCTTTTTTTTTCTTTTTTCTTTTTTTTAAATTTCGAATTTATGGATCTTCGATCATATGGTGTTGACCATATGGTATTCGAAGTTCCATAACTTCGATTTTGTAATAGGTAACCATTATACAAAGGTATAATTTAATTATTGTATATTAAAATTTAATTATACAATCAGGAAGGTGAATCAAAGAACTTTTGCATGGTCCTAAATTTATTTTTTTATTTTTTATTTATTTATTTTACATTTGTTGACTGGGATAATCTGACTGGATCGATGTTCATTTTCAGCGGAGGCCCAGGGAGATAAGCTCCAATGAATACAATTACATTAAATGACTGACAAGACATAGTTACAGATATGATAGTTCAAACAGATACAAAGGTAAAAATGAAAATACAGGTTTACAGGATAACAATTTCCCCTGCTTGTAGTCAGGAGGAATTAACAGTAGCTAGTTAATGGATAAATCATCATCATACAGAACGTTTAGCCAGGCTTGTTACAGTGGCATAGCCAGTTTAATGCCAGGTGTTGTTTGATTTTAGCTTTAAATTGGCCTTGGGAGGAGGGCAGAGTAATATCGGCTGGAAGTACATTCCAGGCTCTACCTGCTGAGTTTGCGAGGAGGGCATTCCCAGCTGCATTGTTAATACTAACCATCTGAATTTGTAGTTTATTTGAGGATCGGAGTAGCCTTGGATATTTATGGGGGAGGATAATATGATTGAGGGATGGTGTGTTATCTGGGTTATAGAGGATTTTGTTAGCCAATATTAGCAAATTATATTGGATTAGATTGGGAAGTTCCAGCCACCCAAGCTGTTTGAGGTTGATGCAGTGGTGGGTTCTAAATGGCAGGCCTGTGACGAACCTGGCAATGTAATTATAACAGGTTGAGAATCTATTGAGTTCAGATTTGTTTAGGTTGTAGAGAAGGGGGGAGGCATATAAAAGTGTAGAAAGAAGGTGGGAGTGAGCAACGGCCATCTTAACTGGTGGGGTAAGAACGGCCTTAATTCTATAGAGTGACCCAAGTTTTTTATTAATGTTTTTGATTGTAAGACTCACATGTAGGTCAAATTTTAAGTTATTGTCAATAATGACACCCAGTAGTTTTGTATGGGGGTCAGGGGAGATAACTGTCCCATCTTTTGCATTTATGGTAAAGGAGAAGGGAGCAGACTTTTGGGTTGGTGAGAATAAGAGCATTTTGTTTTTTTTGGGATTAAGTAGTAGCCAGCGCTTGGAGAGCCAGTTTTCTATGGTATAGAAGGTACACTGGGTAGCAGCTCTCAAGTCTGTGGAAGATGTAGCTGAGCATATCAGTGTGGAGTCATCAGCATATTGGATACAGCTGATGTTTGGTATGATGGTCGGCAGGTCATTAATAAATATGGAAAACAGTAGGGGTCCTAATATGGAACCTTGAGGTACTCCAAGGGTGTTTGGTAGTAGTTTAGAGCGCTTGTTCTGCCAGAGGACAGCATGTTGTCTCCCATTAAGATAGGATGTGAGCCAACAAAGGGCTTTGCAATCTAGATAGAAAGTTTGGAGGGTACAAATCAGAAGTTGATTTGTATTTGAAAATGCTTGCAAGGGACCTATGCTTTGAAAACAGCCCAGAGGTAAACTTAATCTGCCACTGGCCAGATAAATTTTCTTTGAATTTGGATTTCAATGCTGTTTCAGTGAATGTGAGTTTCAAAGGCAGAGACATTTTAATCTCACCTCTCAACCTCTTAGAGCAAGGAATCTGGACAAAGCCATAAATAAAAGTGGGACAGAGGCCCAGAAATAGGGAAAAAATTTAAATATTGCTCTTACAAACTTAGAAAGTTGATAGAAAAAACAGGTTTTATATTAGCATGAATTTTCTGAAGGATATGAAGTCCAATAACCAAATGCCTGTCATTATTTTCTAACTTTAGTTCTTTAATGATTTGTTACTAATTTGCCAGAAAATCACAATATTATGAAGAATGGACCAAACATATAAGGCCAAAATCTGGACATTCTGTGAACATCTGTACAGTTGAGAGGTTTGGTTTTAATGCTAAGTCTGTTTTCATTGTAAAACTGTATTGCTTTGTTTAGCTTTAGCATATGTCTATCAGTGTTTGTGCTATAAAATTTTAAATAAACGTTTTAAATTAAATCCAAATATCTGTAATCATTGTAGAAGTAAAGCAGAAAACAGTATGCACACAGAATTTTGAACAGTGTTTATGGCAACTGTGGAGAAATAGCCGAGCAATGGCACACTGAAATGTCTGTGTTGGGGGGAGGGATGATTGGGGGGTTGATCCAAACATAATGTATGTGTACCACCACCTGTAGGTGTCCGCCAAACTATTTACTTTATAAAAAGGGTCCTCCAGCTTGCAAAGATTTGGAACCACTGTTATAAGTTATGCCAGACCCATGGAATGATAGGTTCAGACAGTATATGGCAGAAACTTTGGTTGCTGCTGTACGCATAGACATGACATTGTGTCAGGCAGGAAAGAAGCAGTAGGGTATGAATTCTAACATCATAATTTCAAAGTTTTTGTATGTAGTAGATTGAACATTACAGTGTAAGTGCATGCTGTTGTTTGTTATAATACACATACTACTAATCAATATGTCAATACCAGCCCTCCTGTGAGTTTCAGAAGTACTGCCTGTTAATTTCTATTATTACAATGAAGTGACAGCCTTAGGAACTCTAGTAATTGCTTAATATAGACAGCACACTCCCAAACCTATGCAAACTATTCCTGTTACTTGTTCAAGCCATACATTTTGCAAACTCTAAGCCCATAAATAATTCTAGTGCCCAGGTTTCAGTAATATTAGCTAGATCAAAGTCTCCGTATTTCAGGAGTAGATGTAATTCAGATTGCTGCCATACAGCTTTTTAACATTTAAATTAAAGATTACTAGATGCTATTCTCTTTCCAGCCCTGATTGCTTACTGATTATAAGAGTGACCTTGTTCTTAAAAAAGCTTTGCAGAAGACCATTTAGTTTACTTACTAGGTTAGAATTCTCATACGTAATAGATTCAAATGAATACTGTCCTTACCACATCTTTATTTTATTGTGGAACAAAGGCACTCCAAGATGATCTCCTGCTGGTTCAAGCCATTTATTTGGAAGATGCTGTCTGTCTTCAAGTGGATGTTATACTGGAGAAAAATATTTATCACTGGCATATCAAATGTAACACATTCTTTGTTCTCATTTGATCTTTTTCTCACTGCTGTGTGCTAGCCTTGTTTCCCATCTTCATAACTTTTATGTGAACTGTATAATTCAGTTAGCCATAAAGCTTTTTTCTTTTCTTTTATGGTTATAACCATTTCTTCTTTTGTTACCTTGATGAGCATTCCTTCCAAATTTGTTTTTTAAAAGTGTCAGGTCTAAATGCTGCATGCTTCTACCACACATATGTCATCCTAGCTACAACAAACATCGCTTGCCATCTCATGGATGGATTTGATCCTAGAGCTCGTCTCAGAGCCATAGCTTTCTTTAGTAGTCATGACATCTAGCAGAGTGGGAAACTGTAAATCAGTGTGCCTATTGTACCTAGTCAGCCAATGTAGTCAGAGACCATATGCATATAAGTTACAGAGCGCGTGCAAGATCACTGCCATTTTGTATAGTCCGTCAGTGAGTGCTAGCTTGAATGGACATGCACATGTTAGAAGTAATGAATCAGTCAGTAAGTATATGAAGTTCGAAGTATATATTTCAGTTACAGCTCCTGATGTGTTTATGTACATTAAATGACTTGAACTCGTCCTGTGCCTCAGTGTCTCATTTGAATATACGAGACGTGTGACATAGTGTCAGAATGGGATCCAAAGTTGAAGCAGCTGGCAAACCATGAGGTGCACAGTTAGAAGTGGAGTAATATACAGTAGTGAACCCACAAACAGGTCGGCAGTTATTTGAAAGTACTTAAATTCATTTAAATGAGTTTCCGTCACCAAACATGTAGCATAGCATTCAAAGTGTTCAAATGATTACCTAGTTATTCAAAATGCCTGAAATAGCGACATAATGATTAAAGTATTTGAAATAATCTCCAAAGTGTTTAAAATGTTCAAAAAGGCTAAAATGTCCAAATCTTTTTCACAGTGTATTACTGGGTATCATAAGGTACAAGGTCCTTTTACTTGTTCCTGTCATTGTCCAGACAGCAAACTGTGATGGCATTTATTTTACACCTTTAAAGTTGATAAAAGATGTCCAGGATACAACATTACAGCATCTTCTCCCCCCACTTATTTTTATATTATAATAGCAAATGCATCTGCACACATACACACACACACACACACACACACACACACACACACACACACACACACACACACACACACACACACACACACACACACATATGCATATACAGCATCACAATAAATCTCTACTAAAGGTACCAAGCTTTTATTTTTATCTAGATTAACTCAGTGGTCAAAGAGCTGTTAACACTTCCGCGTAGTTATTTAAGCTACAAGAACGCTATAGTTTTTTTGAACAGGGCAATTGCTATGGTTCATAGCAGTGTTGCAGTTGTGATGCATACAATTAGGGGTAGGCAAGAAAAAAGCATTAGTGGTTTGAATAATAATGTAATTTCTCTACTACTTGGTGCAATATAAACCCTAGGCGATAGATTTAATTACAATGGCAAGCATTATAGGAACAAAATATTCAAATAAAACAGTCAAATTTTGATTTACAAGGGACTAGACATTAAATATTAAGGAATAAGGTAATTATTCCTGAAAAGTAAAAAGTGAGTCACTGAGAACGATACCAGAATGAACCAAGAAAATGCTGCCAGAAATGCAAAGGGCCAAACTAAAGTATAGCCAACTCAGTAAAGAAGGAAGATGAAATTGCTTTATAGAATGTGCAGGGAAGTAAAGACCGGTAATGTGAAGAACGGTAATGGCAATAAAATCAAGGGGTAGTGGTCAGAAAGGAGGAAGAAAAAGCTAGGCCACTAAAACATTACAGTGGGAAGAAAGGGAAGTTATTGTATTGCAAAGCAGAATCAAAAGAAGTAAATGCCCAGTTACAAGAAAATACTTGCAAATGCACATATCACAGTTTAAATATGTTTGTGTAATAGCGACTGCACTAGTCTATACCTAATGCATGCGGAACTCCATTAGCTGTCTTGTCTGGCTTTATTACAATATCAATAAGTCATAACTGGATTCCTGTAGATATCTTATGTTTCAAAGAGAGAGTTGTTATCCATTAGCGTGTTTGTTTAAAAGTGACTGCGTCGGCCTAAAACTAATGCATGTGGTACTCCACCAACTGTCTTGACTGGCTGAATGTCTTTGTCATTAGTCACACCTACATCTCTGAAGTAATTTTTATCATTCATTTTTGATGCGTGTTGAATATTGCTAGATGCTGTATCAGACCAAAACCACATAATAGTCGTAAGGGTCCTTATTACATACTATGCATATCTATGAGAGTGTTGCTTGTTATTTGGAATAAGATAACTAATTTGAGCTGCTCTGTAGATATTTACCTTCAAGCACTCCCTCCAATAATTATGGTGTAATGGTTTTATTCACCTCCTGCTGAAGCTCTAATTAACCCTCCTATGTCTGTTCTGCTCCTTCCTCCTAGATCTTTACCATTAATACACAGTGTCTGAATCACCACGACTGTGCCTATTGCCCGGAAAAGTAACTGCCTGTGATCTCCCAGAAACGGCTGCAAACTAGTGTGTCTTAAAAACTTATTTACAAAGTATGTTCATTCATTTTGTAACCTTTAACCTACCTGCTTGATTTTTCAGAGCAGTGCACCCAAGTAAACCTGTTGAGCATCGCTCCCTGAATGACCAACAAATCTATCCACAGACTATCCCATCTAGAGCTATTTTCTATTCCAAGAATTAAATTAATATAGCAACTCCAATCCTATATTTCACCAGTCTATTCTCCCACAAAGCCCAATAGTTCTCCAAACAAAACATAAAGTAAAGAAGGGGATTATCCTACTGTAATTCTGTGTTTTACATTATTATATGGTTTCTTTACTTACTGATTGTTTTTCTCCTATGGCACTTCCCTTATCTTGGGTGTAGCCCCGCTCTGTTCACCCTTGCTACACTCGGGCTCACTTCACTCCTCACCCACCCCCATTCCCACCCATCCCCCATATAATTTCCTTTATACCAATCCACCTATTTCCTCCTAGCATAATACTCCTCCCCTTCCTGTTAAACTACCTATAACACAACAGCTATCTTCAACAGTGACAGATACTACTCCAATCATTGAACAACTATATAACATGTGTTACACACAATCAACCCAACTACTGAAAACAATACACTATTCATTATCAATCTTCACCCTACTCCTACTATAAAACCTAACCTCTTACTGCACTCAACTTCTTAACCATACCCCATCCCCTTGGCAGACAGAATCCACAGGCAACCCAATCAAACTAAACAACTTCCCTATAGCACCATGCAACCTTGCCAACCCCCAACCATTTTATTACTCACACAATAAAATGAGAATCAAAATGAACCCTTTCACTTCTCAGAGACAAAGTAAGATAATGCACAAATTAAACAAACTCTACCTGCACCTACTCCATGCACTCAGTAGTTGTGGTGACATACACCCCAATCCCAGACCCATCACATCAACCTATCCCAACTTAAACCAGCTAAATGCCCTATACCACAGACCTAGCTCATCTCGCCTCTTTCTAAATATCAATGTAAGAAGTATACTTAATAAAATTCAAGACCTTCATGCCTTACTCGCCCTATACAAACCAGATATCACTGTCTTAACTGAAATATGGCTTAAACCAGAACACCACAATAATGAAATTACTGCCCCTGGCTACAATATTATTCCAAGAGATAGATTAGAGAAAAAGGGAGGGGGTGTAGCAATCTTATTCCAAAATCATATCACCTTAGAGATACTGGACTATAATAACCAAGAGGTCAAAGATGCAGAAATAATCCTTGCAAAATTAAAAATAAATTCCAACAAACATATAATGATTGCAGGTGGTTATATCCCACCAGGCAATAATGTAACTGTAATGGAAAACCTGCTTAACTGGTTGTCTAACTCCCTTCCACATGAAACCATTTTATTAGGGGACTTTACCATTGACTGGCTTAACTGCACCAGCCACAATCCCTCTGCCTTTATAAAAACCATAACCACCCCCACTAGAACTGACACAACATTCAAACACCAGTCAATCTTGGACTGGATCCTGGCAACTGATCCCACTCATGCACAGCTATCTGGCTGTCTTCCAGAAACCCTTAGTGACCATCATCCAACCTACCTACTTAGAAATAGGTCCCAAACATCAGCCAACCCATCCTCAGGGTAGTTCGTAACAAAAAAACTTTATTGCTACTGACTTCATCAATTCACTAAAAAGCTGCAACTGGGCTCCCCTAAAACAATTATCTCTAGACACTACCTTCCTAAAAATCTTAAACATTCATGCACCCTCCTGAACCATCAGAATAAAAATGAACTATGCCCCATGGCTGAGAAAAGATAGTAAAACCATAATGAAGGATAGAGGCAAGGCCTGGAGTCTATACCACAAAAACAAAACCACTAGCTCTAGACAAATCTATCTAGAACTCCGTAACAAAGCTAAAAAGCAAATCAAAGTAGACAAAACTAATTACTACAAACAAATGCAAGACAAATATGCTCACAACCCCCCAAAATTCTGGGCCACACTAAATGGAATACTCCACCCAGGTAAATCCACTACTCCACCCCAAGTGCTACCAAATAATCTTGAAAACATTCCCACACAATTCAACAAATTCTTTACCAAAACTGTCCACACCCTTGCCAATGCCCAAAACAGCACTTGTAGCCCCACACCAATAAATACCCCAACCCCACCCCGGTAGTCAAAAGAATACTCCCAAATTCAACCTTCCTGCAGTGTCTACCAAGGTTATTTTCAAACTCCTTAAAAAACTCAAGCCTACCACACTAGCAGCAGACAACCTACCAGCAGATTTCTTTCAGATATCTGCTGATGCCATAGCCTACCCAGCCTCTATTCTCATAAATAGGTCTCTATCAGAAGGTAAAGTACCAACATCTTGGAAAATATCACATATCATTCCACTGTACAAAGGAGGCAACTCCTTAGAACTCACCATCTATCGTCCAATAGCAATCCTATCACTTCTGTCCAGAATATTAGAGAGAGTTGTTCACAGTCGGTTAATGCAATACCTACATAATAAAAACCTTCTCTCCATATCACAGCATGGATTTAGACCTTCCCACAGCACCACCACAGCACCACTATCATTCACCAACACAGTTAACTACCACAGAAACAAGGGTCTGTTCATATCCTCTATATTCTTAGACTTATCAACAGCCTTTGATATGGTAAATCACAGCATGCTTCTTGAAACATTAGGTACCCTAAATATAAATCCCCCGCCATATCATGGTTCAACACCTATGTATCAGACCATCAGCAAGCAGTTCTCTGGCATGACCAGCTGTCTCCCATGTTACCAGTAACCATAGGAGTCCCTCAAGGGTCTATCCTTGGCTCCCTGCTATTATTTCTATTTATTAACCAAATCTCATTATCCTTACCCTCTGCATCAATAGTATAATATGCAGATGACACCATCATTATCTGCGCTGCCCCCACCCTAGACGAACTGCATTTCCTAACCCAAAATATCTTCACCCTCACTGAAACTTGGTTCACCAACATCAAACTTCTTCTCAATCCCAAAAAAAATAAAGTGATTCTTTTTTGACCCAGGCAGACCACCTCCCCTAAATAATAATTTTTTCATCAACTCCTAGAATAACACTCAAATCAGCCCAACCACACATACCAAACTGCTAGGTGTAGTAATAGACAACAACCTATGATTTGACATCCACATTGCACAAACCATCAAAAAAGTAAACAAAAAACTTGGACTCCTCTACAGGAACAAACACTTTATCACTAAATCTACCAAAGCAACCATAGCAAGGACTCATTTTCTATCCATCCTCCTACATACCTCACCCATCTTTACTAATCTTCACCAAACTGATCTAAATAAGATGGCATCTTGCTATAACAAGATTGCCAAGTTTGCTTCCAAAGCCTCTTATAGGTCCCACCACTGTGTATCCCTTAAGCAGCTCAACTGGCTGGAATTGCCTCATATGCTACTTCTCAACCAACTATCTATTGCTTATAAATTATACTGCTTTCCTGATATTACCCCGGAACTTCAGCAACTTATACAGCCCCACATACCTTCTAGAGCCTTATGTTCTAGTAATCAGTGCCTCATAACTGTCATCAAGCACAAAAATGATGGTGGTAAATCCCTATTGGCTGGCACCATCACCAAAAATTGGAACTCACTACCAAGCCATATAACTTCTCATTTCAAATAACTCCTGAAAACCCACTATCTAAACAACTGGCTATGCTCATGCCAAACCCCAGGATAAACCCATACTAAGGAATTATTTCATATAATCTGCTTTGTATAGGCTGAGTCCTCCTGAAAGTCTGCCAATTATTAAATATATTCAGCTATATAGGAACATAAACATATTTCTCCAGGAAGCTTGCCAACCTGCTGATAATTTCTTACTGTTAACTTATTAATCTCTGACACATTGTCTTTTAGTGATGTAAGTAAAAGCTATTAATGCTCTCTCCTTTTATGTTAATGACTTTGATTATATGTAAAAGCTATCAATGCTCTCTTCTCTTATGTTAATGACTTTGATTATAATGTACTGTTTTATATTTTTTAACAGAGCTTTTCTCCCCGGGCCTTCACTGAAAATGGACCTGTGTCCAGATGGACTTTTCCGGTAAACAAATGTAAAATAAAAAAAATAAAAATAAAAAAAATGTCGTAATGCCAGAAGACTGAGTGACGTTTTTAGTGGTTATAAATGACCACAGAATAAAACAGTATAGTGGGGTGACTTAAAAACTACTAATAAACAAAAATAAAAGCCACCTTGATCCAGTAAGCAAGTTAATAGGACTTAACTTGGAACCGCTTAAAGAAAACAGATGAAATACCTCTCTAAAAGGTTTATAAAAGTTTGTTTGAATGTTAAGTGATTTTCTCCCAATCCATTAACTGAGACTTCTTCAGAACAACACCACATAGGAATTAAAGTCTTATATAGGAAATATTAAACCCAATTATCTAGTTAACTGCAATTACATCAAAAGAAACACAAATCCCATTAAATAACCATGTTAAAATGTAGATTTACTGAACATTTCCTTAAAACATCCTATAACCATTCTTTATTTGTTACATTAATTAAATCTGTAACACTTCAAATAAGAAAACACATTATATGTATAACCCCGAACTTCCTCAACCTAGTAAAACATGTTCATTTCACACCACGTTTTTATATAATGATGGGAAAATAAAAACACCTTTGAAAAAATCTAATACTTAAATTTCATCCTTTTGGAAACTCCATTTATAAATCAAGGGCCTTCTTCCTTAAAATAGGAAGTATGGAAAGAGTTTCATTAATGCCAGGATAAAAGGTAGCATTTAACTTTATTTGCCATTACAACTCTTTAATTGAGGTGCTCGACAAGCATCTCTTCAGCTTATCTAAGGTCACTTCAATTATCAAGTAATAATATAAACATAATTACACCATAGATGAAACACTGAAATGTACAGGACTTGTTGGAGAGATACACGCTCTCATCTGTAGGGCATATTACTATAAAATGCAATATTTTGCAGAGGGGATTTAGCAATATCAGATAAGCTCTCTAAAATAATTTCTAATTTTAAAATTAGAATGGAAATGCAACCTTCAAACCTATGAATAGATTTTATATACCAGCCTTGATTATATTTTAAAGGTAAAGTATCTATTTCACCCTGCTCATAAAAGGATATTAGCCAAAAACCTGTTCAAAATATTAAAAATTGCAGTCAAAAGACATTATTAAAAAAAAAAAAACTCCACACAGGTCAAAGGGTAATCCAGTAAGTGTTTAAGGACTGCCTACACAGATGCTCATAGTTTTTAGCAGAAGATAAAATTGTAGGCAATTTACTTACATCCCAAACAATCTCCTAACTGTAATTGCTTTAAATAAATTGTCTATTTTGACTGATGTAGCATGATAAATAATTTTGAGGCATTCTGGTAAAAATAATGTACATCTTCATGTTTTTGGAGGCCACCTGATCTGATTCAACCACTTCAGATAACCAGCAGTTCCTTAACCTTTGTTTTGAATTTTCTCTCACAAGAAGCTGCATTCTGAAAGAGATTTAAATATTTCTCTTGTGTCATACAATTCTCAAAGTTTCAGAAATAACAACATACTTTGTAATCTTATTGTTGACAATAATGTAAAAGAAATTATCAGTCAGTTACCTGGGATAATAATATTCTTGATATCTGTTGTATTAATTATGATTTATGTGCCTATAGCTGGGAAACAAATCCTCCACTCATAGATAGTTGTAATATCAGTATGACACCTCTGAAGTGTAGTAAAGAAGCAAATATTGAGCATGTCTCAGCAACCTGTGTTAAGGATTGCAATCTATCCCAGTAATCACAAATATCAAGGAACTGGCAAACAGATTTCTACAGGGAAATAAAAGAAAATGGAGTATTTTTTATGAATGGCTTGAAATAGTTTAAAATACCTAGGTGAATAAGGCTTTGCAGAAGAGGATCATGACATAATTAATTGGTAAATGCTGTAACATATATGAAATATGTTAGGATAATAATATTTTATGAAGCAAACAATGGAAAAGCTTTACAGGAGGAACAGAACATGGTGTGATGATGTGAGGTATTGCTAGCTATGCCAGGAGAAGTAGGGAAGTGGCTATATAACATATGGCAGCATAACTAGCTGGAATTTTGTAAATTATTCATGTCATTTGTAAATCAAACTGATTTGTACAGGTACTGTGTTGAAAAATGTATTTGTAAAGTTGCTTGTATTAAAAATGTACCAACAGTGGGTCCTGATTGCATTATAACCAAATTAAATATACATGTTAACAGAGGATTCAGGAAGAGAAGGGGTTAACTCAGCTCCAGCTAACTTTGAAAATAGCTTGAAATTAAATTACCTAGCTTAGGCCATAAACATTGTATTTTACAGTTCTCAGTGCAGCCAGAGACAAAAAATCTGTACTAGGAAACTTTCTGTATTGTCTTTGGGGTGTAGTTGGTGAACTAATTGCTACTCTGGTAAGGTAGAGGTTTGAAATTGTTTTATGACATCCAGAAACTGCAACAGATCTTGGCAAGCTCTATGTGTGTATTATTGACGCATATTTGCTAAATACTGGCAGCTTCCAGCAAAAATTTAGCATGGGAATCAGAAGTCAGATGAACTAAAAAGGATGTTTTAATACTAGGTGAGACTGAAGTCTCACAGCAATCTGGTCTTGGAACCTGACAAGGAACGACCCCTCACCTACTTCATCTTGCCTTGATCGAGTAAGTGAACCAGGGAATAGTAATTCTTTAGATCATTCAGGAAAATATAGTGCGATTAGTTGAGTACTGTTTTTCTGTATCTGTGTGAAACTATTTATCTGTGTTATTTTAATATTTCCCATGATTGAAACTCTGGTGTTTATTGTAAATAGATATTTAGTATTTTCATGTTAATTTATTATTTACTATTAAATATATTTATACTTTTCTTTGTGGCTGGTCCTTAGACAATAGTTTAACCTTTGAGAGTACTCATATATATTTGGTGTCTCTGTGGCCACTCTTGAAAGCCTTACTGCATTGGTCAAGCACCATCATCAGCATTAATATTAATTTCACTCAGTATAATTGGGTGCCCTTGTAAGAGCCTTAGAGTAGATGGCTTTGGAGTGTCTGGTGGCAGTAACTACCCTATAGTCTGGGCAGAAGGGGGCATAGATAGTAAATCTGTGCCAGCCTTTCCCAGGTGTGTGTGTGTGTGTGTGTGTGTGTGTGTGTGTGTGTGTGTGTGTGTGTGTGTGTGTGTATGTGTGTGTATGTGTGTCAGCTGCTGGGAGCAGGGACATAAATGACTGATTTCACAGAGACAGTGGTGGAGGACTTGGCTTGGGCACTCGGCTGAGGCTTCAGCTCTACAGCTGTACCAGTCAGGAGTCTTATTGCAGATCTGGAGAGAGAGAGAGAGAGAAAAAACAGCCCCGTGACTGAGTGTGTTCCCTGTGTGTTCTTAAAGGAAATTGTGCTTGATGCAGACTGCTGCACCTGGAAATACTGGATGTATCCATTGTTTTGTGAACATCCTTCTCCAGTGTCAGTAGTCATGATTCAGACTTCTTGATTATTGGCCCAGAGTGGGGACATCGTGAATGGCACTAGAAATTTTCAGGAAACCCAGAAATTGCCTTTGCTTAGCTACAGTAAAATAATAAACAACTATACTTCTTCAGATGCATAAATAGTGTTAGAGACACAGGCACATGTGGTATTATATCAGTTAAGGCCATGGTAAAGTATCCATCTCTTTATAAGACATCTCAAGTCATCTTCATGGAAGGGCTGGACATTTTTTTGATGATAAGAGCAATGAGTCATAATGTTATTCCTAGTGGCTCTATCAGTATCCCTTACAATACCAACAGAGAGCATAGTACTTCTAATATGGGTATATATTAGTAATCAACACACCCAATGAATCTGACCATATTATTAAACTGTTCTTGGTGGAGTTGTGCTTTCAAATTGTTGACCTATAAAACTATCTTTAATGTCAATTTAAGATACTGTGGGGTCCAATTTGACTGGTATATGACCATAGTAACTTCAGACTTTAAATGTAAGGAAGATGCTTTTAATATCAATATCATCAAATGTGTTGACTAAGGACTTGCACATATAAAATTCAACATATTAAAGTTAATAGAGGGCATTGTTCAAAAGTGGCAAATAAAACATTAACCAACTCAGTGTATGTTTATTAAATCAACATGCCTTTTACCTTCAGAAATCTATAGACAGTTGCGACACACAGCTTGCTTTTTTCAGGTGAGTGTGATATATTTTATTCTTAGAGTAGGTTTTAATAATGTGGACCATGTCACCTTGTTGGAAAATTAAACTGACAAAGTTTTTGATACCAAATTTTGATGAACCAATGAGTTAGAAACAGAAGCTGGACTGTTAGGGAAGGAAATGAAGTCAGTGTAGAAAGGAGGTTCAAGGGCTCCTCGGGGTCAATGCTGGGATCTTACCTGAATAACTTGTACACTAGAATGTGTTGCTGCCTAGCTGTTAAAGACTTTGACTGGAAAGGTGGAGCACTGAGAGTGAATAGCAATTTTTTGTTGAAATGGCTGTACAAATTCTGGTTCACCGAGACTGGACAAAGTTATGAACTACAGTGAGAGAGTTTCTGTGCTATCTGCCTTACAGAAATATATGGGAAGTAAAAAGCCAGATGATTTAGAGAGAAGATATACAACATATTGTCTTTTAAGTATTTGTTTGATTATAAAATGTGTAATTTTTCTGCTTAGTACACACAAAGGAAAATAATAGATTTACCAAAATAATGTGAATGCCCAGAAAATGGGAAAAGGGTAATCCCAATCCAAGGATCATAAATATAGTTCAGAAACTAAAGATGCATGGAAAAATAGGGCTGTTGGGACTTTCTCTAAAATGTTTGGAAAACTGAAATGGAAGTAATAATGCCAGAAAAAGGTTTTCCTTGCAATTTCTCTTCATTAAAAGTAGAAATGAGACAATGGCTGTGAAGTATTAATATATATTTCTGAACTCTGCTGTAGGAAAATGATAGTGCTAGTGTAAAACAGAAGAACAGAGAAAGATCTGGAAATCAGTGAAGCACAAGACTTTAGTTTATTTGGGGATATGACAGGGAGTGTATTCAAGACAAATCTCATAATGTTTTCCAGCTGAGTTTATAGAGCAATGAATTAGAAATTAGCAATGTACAGAATTTGTTAGACTTTAACAATGTGTTTGACATAATACCACACAAAAAGGTTATTGCATCAATTAGAAGAGCTGGAGAGTGGGGTCTATGTTAAAACAACGAAAAGTATACATATCAAATGCTCGGATGAGCGAAAACGGATATGATCAAAATCACTATTGTGGGGGGCTGTGCCCCCTCACCCCCCCCATAAAAATATATTCCAACTCCGAGATCGCACTACAGTGAGGAAAGGGCAAATTGTCCGATCTTCACTGTACCACAATCTCACAGTATCGATGTTGATCATATGCGTTTATATGCGTTTTCGCTCATCCAAGCATTCGATATGTATACTTTTCATTGTTTTAACATAGACCCGGAGAGGGTCCTAGGATGGTAGTTTGTGTAAAACGTTGGTTACTTAATAGAGCACAGATTTTTACAGTAAATGAAGATTACATGGGCTGCTTATTAATGGTGTACCACAGAAACACTACTGGTGGCACAGAGCCAATCCAGTATCTTCATAAGTGACAATATAGTGTATAGAGGGAAAACCAGACCATTTACAAAAGTTATGCATTTATATAACAGCACTGATGCATTAAAATGTTTAATAGACACACTTGTCAAAACTGAAGGAAAAGTTCAAAACACGTTTACTTAGGTTCACTACAAAAAAAATTTAAAATAATATACCCAGGGAAGATATTCACAAATAGACTTGAATTTGTGCCACATTAGCAGCAATATCTCAGTGTAAATAGTGAACATCACAAGTAGAAAGCAAAACATTTTACTGTGTGCAGTTATGGCTATATCATCTTTATAAGGACATCGGGAAAGCAGAGGCATGTCATGGGAGGACAATAAATATTGTGCATATCGTACATCAAAAAACAAGTAAATAAAATAGTAGAACATTTTGATCCTCATATTCTCAAGAAAAAGAGGTGGAACGAGGGACATGACTGAAACTTCTACATACCTTAGAGTAAGCCCCAGTACCCAAGTAGGTACAGTATTTCAAAAACTGCACAAAAACAAGGAGGTACTAAATGAAATAGAATAGTTTTGTGATCATCATACAGCATTGGTGGGGGTTGGCATAATGGTTACGGTATTAACCTTACAAACACAAGGTTTAGGGTTTGAGTCCCACATGGGGTAATTAGCTGTGCTTAAAATGGCCTATGAGGGCAGTTAGCCTAGTACTAATCTATGAATGTGAGAGATAAAAGAAAGTGTTATTTCACAGAAAGTATGGTCGATTATTGCCTCAGTTTTCCAAAAGGAACAGCACAATCCGAAGCAGTGACATAATTAAAATGTAGTAAAATAATAGAAAATCCAAGCAGCAATGTAGTAAAATAATAGAAAATCCAAGCAGCAATGTAGTAAAATAATAGAAAATCCAAGCAGCAATGTAGTAAAATAATAGAAAATCCAAGCAGCAATGTAGTAAAATAATAGAAATCCAAGCAGCAATGTAGTAAAATAATAGAAAATCCAAGCAGCAATGTAGTAAAATAATAGAAAATCCAAGCAGCAATGTAGTAAAATAATAGAATATCAGAGATATAGTTGGTGACAGTCCCCGTTTTAGGTATAAGAACAAGAAAAACATCAAAAGGCTACTATGTGATAGGGTGACTAACAGTCCTGAAACCATACTTTCGTATGGTACTATGAAGTGTGGTAAATGCAATTTTTGTGAGTTTATTTGTGAGGATCCAGTGTTCATACATCCAAGCACGCATATCCCATATACTTTTAAGGTTAGAGGTGATTGCATGTCCAGAGACCTTGTCTATTTAGCTGTTTGCCTTGTTTGCTCGTCGTTTTACATTGGTAAGACGAATAGATGTTTGAGAGATCGTAATGCGGAACATCAGTACAATATTAGGATTAAGAATTGCACCAATGCATTAGCCAATCATGTTATGGACACCGATTGCACACATACATTTAGTTTTAGGATTGTAGAGAAGATAAATGTTACTAGTAGAGGTGGTGATATCTGGGCCATTACTGAGAGTAGAGAGAATGCTTGGATTTTGAAGCTGAGGTCAGACACGGTCCCTGGGTTAAATGCGAAGGTCTCTCTCAGACCTTTTTTAAGGATGAGGAGATTGAAAGCTAAATAAAGTTTATACTTAATGTTTTTATGATATTAGTTAGAATTATATAAATATGTAGTTTGATTTTAGTATGTTTTTTAACTTATTGTGCTATGCAAATATTTATGCAAATATGTATGTAGTAGATTTTATTGATTGAGCTGGTTGCTAAGGAATGAACTTGCTGTTCAACAAGCTTAATTGATTGTTTTTTCCTGCCTTTTTTAGTATTTAAGACTCATTGATTTTGTACTTTGTAGTGAGTCTGATGAAACCGCAAGGTGAAAGCGCTAACTCTGGTACCTGCTGTAATAAAAGAAACGGAATTTTAACTTGGACGTATATCTCTTTTTTGGACTAGCTGTGCTGACTGGAGGTTGATGAGATTTATAAGTGACATTTTATCTTATTACCTTTTAGAGCTGTGTTTCGCCCTAATCCTTTGTTACATTTTTATCATAATTAAAATGTACTTAGATACACATAATCCATTTCTTATGAATGGGTAGAAAAATATAAAATAGGACTCTGAATTAAACATTTTGTACAGTAATACACAAACTGCATGGGCCAACTGATCTTTCTATGCCATCAAAATATGTTTTTTATGTTTTATGTGGGTATATGTTTATATATGTTACATATATTTATTTAAATAAATGCACACACACCAAAAACATATTTATATAAAGGAATTTTTGCAAATTATAGATATTTTAATATTAAAATATGTACTTTGATAATTTTGCAGTGTTCACCTGACTCTCTCAACAGACTGTTTGCCTAAACCTTTATATAATGGCTAAGAATGTGCTAAATATATATATATATATATATATATATATATATATATAACTAGACAAGAAATTGCACAAATAAAAAAACAACAAATGGTATGTCAAAAAAAGTATTCCTCAGGAAATAGTCGGATAATGTGTTTCTCATTTTGTATCTTTGTGATGCTAAGTTCAATTCAACTACTATTGTTTTTTATTTTACGCAACTAATTTTGCAATATTTTCATTAAATATTACACTATAAAATACCAAAATCTGAGTGTTGTGGCAGTTGTGGTTTAGTTGTCAGTTATATTATAGGCATCCTTGAATATTTATTTATAACTGCCCCTTTTCTTCTGTATGGTTGTTTAACAAAAATATATATTTTTTGGAAATCTAATTATAGAGTTAACCAAATAGTCAATGAACTCTGTTTTTCTATTTACACTGTAAATGAAATGGACTATTTAACACACTGGCACTACAGATGATGCTTTCATATGTTGTGGAAGCACATACCTCACTGTATGTGATGTGAACATTTTTGAAAGTATCTGATGTTTGTGACAAGCTGAATAAGAAATAGTTGTGAATTCACACAGCCTGGTGTTTGCTTCTGTACCAAACTCTTTAACATGTGTAATGAATGGAGCAGGGAGACAGATTTACTGAAGTGCTGCTCAAAATGCATTTAGAGTTTTAACTTGACATCTTCAAGGAATTTATGTCTAATAATAAGGATGATGCAGTACCTTTGAGAAGGTTATCTATAGACTATAACAAATCATTACCAGTAGCAACAGATACTCAATATTATTATTGGCCAAAACTGTTAAATAGAGATGCTACTGAACATAGGTACTGGGTTCTATGGTCCCGTGCTGGTGTGACTACAAAAGAAAAACGAACTGGGTAGCGTTTGACTGTTCTGCATTTCACTTAAATCCGTGATTGATTTGACTGCTGTGACTACAGCAATGTTTGTTAACACATCCCTGGAAGTTGAAACAAAATTCATTTTTAGGATTATCAAAATTAATTTTAAATTATCCATCAAAGAACACAGTTACAATTAGTTCATTTAACTGCTTCCTGAAAATGCCCTTGATTCCAGTATAGACAATGTAGGTGTCCAGACAGGGTCTATATTCCCATGTCAACAGGGCTGTTCATCGAATGCCCTTACATTGACACATATAGAATGAAATGCCAAAATATCGAATGGCCACAATAGTGATTTTTTTCCCCAGGGGGAAAAAAAATCACTGGGCCATTGTCAGGAATTTGCCATTTCCTCCACCGTAGTGTGATCTCAGAATTGGTATAGTTAAGCGGGGGTGGGGGGGTGAAGCCCCCCACTTTATTTTGTCTGTCGGTTTGGTTTGTTTGTTGTTGGCCCAGTGATTTTTTTCCCTAGAAAAAAAAATCGCTATTGTGGCCGTTCGAGATATTGGCATTTCATTGTATATGTGTCGACATAAAGGCGTTCGATAAACTGCCCTGTTGACATGGGAATATAGATCCATCCAGACACTGTGGGCATACTGCTGTAGGATGCAGAATTTGAGCATGTGATGAGAAACTGTACTCACATGAAGAACAAATGCTAGCAATACTTTGTGCTTTTAATATGAGACACAAGAGCAGAACATTAACGTTAGTTGAAAGACTGCCTGTGTGTTTCAGCTGAATACGGTCTGGCTTCAAGTGGAACATGCGAACAATACTAGGCAAGTAATCATGCAGACCACAAGATGCCCAGCCATATACACATTTAAGTAGACACATTTAAAAATTCATGCCTCCCTTTTCAAGCACTTTGTAGTGCTCACTGCCCAGACTGAACAGGGTTGTACATGACAATGCTGGTGTAAATTTGGCTCTACCCATTCGATCACCAAGACTAGCCTTAAAGATAGTCAGTGTACTAATTTGGTGACTTATTCCATAAACTGGGAATGCATTTAGTTAGGAACCTATCTGTCCAGTAAATCTTGTTTATGCATTGGTGTAGATTTGGTTTTGCAAAGAATGAGAATGTCAAATAGGACTGATTTTATGACTTGAAAAGCAAGACAGAGGTTACCTTGGAGCAGCATGCAGATTACTGAGTATAATGAGACTTGTGCTAAACTAGTAGGACGACTAAACATTTATGGCCTTTGATTTTCTTGGCAAGGTATCTTTGGGGCCTTTCTAGTTCAGCACTCTGCTTTGATTTATACATATCAAAGAAGGACATTGTATTCAGTGATGGGTTTGATAAGGGAAAAATATACTAGTAGGATGACGTCTTTAGATCATGAAGATATTCCCTTAGAATTTAACTGGCCGAGGTAGAAGAATTTCCTAACCAAGGTGGAAACATGATGTTTTAGATATAAGAGAATTGTTCACCTAGATACCCAGGTCACATGGCTGTAGCTGTCTGAAGAGGAGGAAGAGCAATACCATTTAAAACCTATGAGGTGGGAAAAGTTTTCTTTTACTGTATTTTTCTATTTTGCATGTTTTTTCCATTTAACTTGGAACCATTTTCAGTCCACCAAGTGTGTGCATATTTCAACCCTTGCTGGTGCATTTTAGTATCAAGGGGATGAGCAGATATCAGACACCAGCTTCCAGTCATTATCAAACTTCAACCACACCTTTGGGATATGGGATTAGATGTCTGTAAATAGTAAAACATACTTTTGGGATATTGAACTGGAGAACTGTAAAATAAATGAGCTCATATTTGTGCTATTTGGTTGTTGCAGTCATCATTTCAGAATGAAATGTTTCCTTACTCCTTACAGTTGTTATGTATGTGGTTTTTTTGGTAGCATACAATATGTCAACAACGCCACAGATGGGGTGTTTTATTGATTGGAAGGGATGCAAGTCATCATAGGGGGTTTTGAATCACCAAAGCTGAACACACAGGATAAAAAAATATGGTAAGATAAAGACAGCAAGCATACCTTTCTTAAAGAAAAGCTGTTTAGGTGAAGGAAACATTACAATATTGCAGATAATTCTATTTTATTCTCAAGAGTATAACACACAGTATGTCTACAAAAAACTAGACAATGAGAACAGATAGACAGAAGAAGTAAAAGTTCACATGTAAATTTCTAAAAACATCTTGTCCAATGAAACTATATGAAATATATAGATATATAAAAATCCTTACCTCTTCTTAAACAACACTCTTTAGAAATTACAATTGTATCTTTAGGGAAAACTCCAGAAGTAGTTAAAAAATGCAACTACATAACATTGGACTGCCACACCTCGCATCATACTGAGCAAACTGTTGCAAATAAAATTTGGTAATGCAGCATACTTTGATGATCCTGATCTGCAGACGCAGGGTGACACATAGCACCAAATAGCCTACTGCAGCAACACAGACATACAACAGCAGATGGAATTCTGGACATAATTAGGACACAATGAGCCAAAGACTGCTCAACAAATGGACATTTCTCTGTTTCTTTATTTTTCTTTTTCAGTGTAACTCTACAAAGTCTTTCTTGCTATTGTTAGCCTGTTGAATTGATAGCATCTAGTCCAGATACTAATCATCTTCATACTACAGTCAATTTGGAATTGTATTAGTTTTAGTGTTAGTATTATTTATTTGTTTATTTAATTTTGTACAACTGCTAAATAGCAAGTCTTCATGCCTCTCAACCGTACCAAATTCCTTGGTATTTACCAGTTTTGAGGGTAAAATAATGGGGTGCCACGAATTCCTGAGTGGCCCCTTAAATTCCTGATTGTTTTAAGTGAAACTTCTTATGGGACAGTCATGGTGTGAGATCTCGGAGTATAAAGGAAAAAAGGAACAGAAGTACGGAAGTCAAACTCTACCTTAAGGGTGGAGCTTGACTTCTGTACTTCTGCTTCAGCGTTTTTTAATCTAGCGTTGTCATTAACTGCAGAAACGTTTTTTTTTTCTTAAAGAACAGTACCCATGTTTTACCCAGTGATGGGTGGTTTGCTTGTGACACCAAGACCACCAGTTCAGACCTTTTCTTCCTGAAAGATGATGCAGCACCAAGAACACATTGCAATTTTTATGTATTTATATTTTGTTTGAGCTGCACCCACTTCTCTGTCTCTCGTTTCCTTGATTTTCGTCAGGTCTGCTGCCATTGAGAATATGAACTGAGTTGTATTTTTTTCCCTTTATGTTATCCTAACACAATGCTGTTATAATGAAACAGCTCAAAACAGTGTGCCACAAACTATACTTTTGTCATTTTTTCCTCTTTGCGCATCCATACGTTCTCTCTGTTTAAGAGATCTTGTGAAGGGGGTCTGACGCTGGGAATAAACAGGTTTCTGTTTAGCTGAGAAAACTGAACTGTAATGAAATTTTATCACTACTCCTATAAGAATGATTGGGTTACACTGGCAAGTGTCACTGGGATGAGAATTACTATGCATGAGATGTTAAGGTAACTTCTGGGGAACTGTGTATTGATACCCAGCTCTTGGACCTGTAATGCGTTTCCTTGTCCTTGTGCCATCTAAGCTCCACAAGCATTCTCATTTTTTTTGTTTCTGTATGTACTGTCTCTGCTTTGAACTAGCAATTTTATTGATTGAATGCAATCATTTTGTCTAGCTACTTACATCTGATGTCAAGAAAGAAGACGATAATCCGTTATCTGTTCATTTTGTCTCAGGTTGTTCTGGTCTGTCAGAACCATGCTAAAGTCACTAAAGAGATTGGTGTTTTACAAAAAAGTATAGCTCACAATATAAACTATATGCATACCAAAAAGCAAACACCAGCAACTGGGTGGATATTTTTATTAGCAGCAAATCAGCAATCTGAAATGTCACTAGGTACCTTGGTGATCACACAGCTTGAGGAGAATCCCGAGAGGAAGAAAGTATACTGCTGGGGGGTGAATTAGAACAGAAAATGCATTATTTTGTGTAACAGTTTTTAAATGACACATAGGATTATGGGAACTGCAGGCTATGGCTGGTGAGATAAGTAGTTAAGACGATTCAGGAAATGGGCACTAGAAAGCAATCAGTATTGAGAGCTGAAGTATATCTTATCCAAAGCAATGACGTCTTTCAATGCATTGTTGTTGCTGTAATTATTTATTATTTGTAGGTTGTGATTATTTTAAAATAAAAATATAAACATAGTCTAGTAGGGATCTTTACCACTTTTGCGGCATGGAATACTAATGCCCACCCGACTGTGTCTGCAACCAGGATGAGAAAATTTACTTTGTCAACCTCCAGGTAAGTAAAACAGAAAAATTAGTCTGCCAGCCTAATAGAAACTGCAACAAAGGAATTGGAAATGGTTCTGCAGTTTGTTGCAGCCTGTCCTGATGGATGTCGGCATTGTGCATGCTGTTTTTTGACTGTAATGGGGTAAAAAATCTGCGTCGAAGACTGAAAAGTGTTGTGATTTGGCTGAGTGTGAAACAAAAGGAATGTAATTGTTTCCCTTCTTTCTGTCTTAAGCAGTGTTTGTGTCTGTCCTTTAATGGATTTAGGTTTGATGGATATTATAACTTTGATTTAGATGAGGGCAGTAAGTCTACAGTCATTTAAGCTCAAACCTTATTTCTGACAACCTGTATACATGTTAGAGATATATGTGTCTTGAGCTCAGATTGCAAACCAAATGTGCTCCTTTCATTTCTATGTTTTATAAGGTTAGTTGTTTAGTTTTGATTTGATTAGTATTTAAAGATTGTAAATGTAGCTTCATGTTAGTTTTAGAGTGCATTTGCTTTGAAAACTTTATTACACATGTTCCAAAAATGTAAGGCAAGAAGTGTAGTTTTTTAAACTTGTATGCTTCCTTTAGTTTGCTTTAGGTGGGATTTTGTTTTACAGTCAAAATATCTTCTTTTTTTGTGCATAATGTAAATCCAAAATCCAAGTGATTTGTCTTTCCTTTTTGACATGACACATGTTAGAGTTTTTATTGCCTCTTAATTTAGTCTTATGAATCACAATTCGCTTCCATTACTTTACAAGTCCTCTCAGAAAAATAAAACCATAACGAATCTTTGTGGTGCCTTTCGTATTTTACCTTGGCATGACATGCCTACAGATCCATTGTAGACCATTTTAATACAATACAAAGGCAGTGTTGTAATTTTATGATGGCTTGATTTACCAGAACAAAATAAATAAGTTATTATGAGATTAGGGGCCTGGTGTCCCATAGTTCAGGCAGGGAAAGTTTTTATGGACAGCGGAAAGTTTCTGACTTTGTTTTTGATGGCTGACAGACGGGTTCTATGTTTTGCTTAATATTTTGCTTGTTCTTCTATTTATGTTTAATAGCTGGTCTCCTACAATGCCATTGGAGTGGATGGGGTTACATAATTACATACTC
The DNA here is from genome assembly GCF_019279795.1 of Protopterus annectens. Taxonomy (NCBI): domain Eukaryota; kingdom Metazoa; phylum Chordata; order Ceratodontiformes; family Protopteridae; genus Protopterus; species Protopterus annectens. Next base: position 1,813,700,511 of record NC_056735.1, read on the forward strand.
AAATTTTATGTTAATCAGCGCACAGATTTTTGGCCAGTTGTACCTACTTTTTATGGGCCTTTGTCCAGATTTCTGATGATTCCAGGTTGAGAGATATGATTCTACCTGTCATGGCTGAGAGAGATAAGGAAACCAAAATAAATTATTCTTGAGTGGAGGGTATGCTTTTGTAGAATTATTGTTTGCTTCTGTGTACTAGATCTGAAATCTCCTGTCAATTTTAGAGTGGTATTCATCTATTTCAGATGAGGCATTTTTGGTTTTATGAATATATCAAGTAGCTTGTTTTCCTCTAAGTCTGTAACTTAGGATATTTCCTCTATACTGTACCACAGCCTGTGACATTGTAGCTAGAATATATTATTAAAGTTAAACATTATATGTAAGGTCAGTTGCTTAAGACTACAATCCTGCAAGCTCTGCAAGCTGAAGCTATAGAAGCTATAGATAGCTCTTCCCATTCTGCTGGAGGTCACCAGACATGTTTCTCATGCCAGCGTCCAAAGAGGTACTGCTCTTTTTCTGTTATAAAGCAAAACATTACATCTCCCCTCCAGCTGTTTCCCACTTCAGAGTGGCAGTGGTAGTTATTGGTTCTTTGGGATAATCAACTATGAAGTTGGTTGAAATATTCTGAAGACTTTTTACATTCCCATGTTTGGAAAAGTACTGTATTGAGACTCCAAAACCATGTCACTAGACCTCTTCTTCAGAGTCCACTAATAGAAACGTAGGATGAAAAGGGCACACTACAACACATCTAACCTACTGGATCAATGTGTGCTTTGACAAGATGAGATTCATTCCACTTATGCCATATATTTATAATAAGACCTGAAATATCTGTGGGCCTGGACTTTAAAGATAAATAGTCTTCAGACATCCTTAAAACTATAGCTGTGTATTACATGCCTAAGGTCATTTTTCCTTCTTTTTTATGTATATCCTTCTCTGGATTTGCCAGTCTATAACTTGGCTTTTTCAGAATTGTTTGCAGGTTGGTTCTCTTGTTTTATGTAACTGCTATTTATAACACAGCCTGGAGTGCCTTTGTTATCTTTTGTGGCTGGGGTACCCTGAAGCAGCTCCTCAGTGCATTGGTTTAGAGACATTTAAAACTAATCTGATTATCTTTATGAGTGTCTCTGCACCAGAGAGGTATAACTGTATTGCACTTTATTTTATTTTGCTATTTCTGATGCTCGAACTGTTACTGAATTATATATATGTAACTGCATCATCTTTTTCTTTAACTGTGGCTGAAAAATTTTCCCACCTTCCCACCATGTTTTTGTTGTTATCTTAAACCCAGTGACTCTCTTTTTGTCTGTACTTTATGTTAATTTGACCACAAAATTTCCTCCCAGTCCTCCTTCATTGCTATTTTTGGTAAACATAAAGGCATCCTTTTGTGAAGTCACTCTCTTTAAAGTGGTTAGATATTTTACCCTCTCACCATATTTTACCCTCTCACCATGTTCCACACATCCAGAATACTGAGTGCCCACCCAGCCAACCTGCGTTGCGGTTTTGTAATTAGTGGCTTTTCAGTTCCCTGCCCTTACTAGACAATCTGACTTTAGAAGCTCCCATTAGTTTTATCTGATTTGCTCATATTAGTGAGCACTGGAAGATCAAACTGGGAACTCCACCCCATTAGACTTCTAAAGCTTGAATTACCTTCTTTCATGTCTTCCGTCCTGCTTTGTGCACAATGCACTACCTAGGAGTAGTAACCCTTTGTTTCCATTTTACTTTTAACTTCTGCAACATCTGTGACAAGGCTAATGCTCACCGGACAGCTTGCTGTACATTTTGTGCAGAACACCTAAACTCTGGACAAGATGAAAAGTCAGTTTGCTAGTTCCATCTACGGTGCCAGCCTTTCTTCAGACAGTGTACTAACTGCCTTATACTCAGAGATAATGAGGTTATTCTCAACATTAATAACTCCATCTGTGACACGTGTAAATACCTAATTTAACTGTAAGCTTTCCTCTCACCTAAAAGCTTGCCCTATGAGATTTATATACCACCATCACAATCCATTACTAATCACACCAAAACGCCTTATTCTGACACTAATAAAATAACTCCCCAAACCCTCTAGAAGTAAGAATATTAAGTTTCAGTAAAAATCAGGCCACTAACCCATCTCATGTAGACCTACCATAAACAGTCACATTGAGAAACCACTACTGTAGACCACAACAGTGACAGAATGTTTTAGTGATGTGTGACTAGGCTGTCGGGGCATACTGACTCATCACTTACAATGCTGGACAAGTAGAGGGTGACCGTGATTTGTCTTCAGGTGCTAGGAATTCTAACAGTACAGTAGCCCTTAGGGCTCTAAATCATGGCAAATTTGACTATGACAATGTAGTGGTACATGCAGGAGTGAACGACTACAGACAGAAAACTTTGTTGAGACACATAGAAAGACATGTCAGAACTTTCCAATCATATTACAAATGCAGATACAGTACTTGTTCAGAGTGGAATCTCCTTCACCTGAACTGATGCCTTGATACCAAGAAAAAAATCATTGGTTTTCTTTAATTGATTAAATAGCTAATATCATTCCAAAGGGATCCAGTATGTGTCTTGCCTGCTTCACTAAGAATTCCTTGCAAGTCTCATTCTCAGAATTTCGCATACTGGCTGAAGCTGTTTTTGCTCTCTAGTGAAAAGTTTTGGGCAGAGTTTAGTTCATGAATAAGAAAAAAACAAGAACATAGTGGAATAACAGAAAAGATTTTACTGGTGCATCCAGTACCACGGCTTATGCCTTCAAAGGAATAATAATCACACCACATGGCTTCCTTTTATACAAATTCTCAATTACAATCAATTAAACTAAGTTCAATCAAGCACAATTAGAGTAAAGTGCCTAGTAAAAGGATAAAGTGCCAAATAACAAAACAGAATGACTACACATCCACAAATATAAGTGTATATTCAATACATTATTATGTACCTCTAGATGTTTGAAAACATTTTATGCAAACAGCAAGAGGTAAAGATGGTCAATAGAGAATTCAACTTAAGAAAGAATGGGATGCATTACAAAATTTGCGGAATAACAAGAGAGATTATGTGTATACTCAAGCTGATAAGGGGTCAACTGGGTCATACTCTCCAGGGAGCAGTATAATATCATAGCTGATAACTTGCTCCTCGCTTTACTGTGGTTCAGCCATTCAAGCCCCTAGTGAATGCATGAATTCCATCCAATTACCCAGGTCCTGCCTGAAGGCAGATTGTGTATAACACTGCTTGATCTGTAGGAGGAGTCTGTTCTAGAAATGGGAAAGAAACTCAGCAATGAACCTCTCTACTCTTTTCCCTATTATATTGCTGAAAGTTTAGCTTGTCAAAATGTGAAACATCGACAACTAAACTCCGAAATGGCAAACCCGCGAATGGCCACCTAACCAAATTTTTTCCCATGGAAAAAATTTGCTTGGCCAACGGACACCGCAAAAACATTTAAACCCTAATTAAGTAGGGGGCTTCACCCCCCCCCACACACCCACCTATGTGGGAGCCTCTCTCCACTGTGTTTCCATTTATTTAATATGTGTAGTGAGATACATCCAAAAGGGAGCATTATATTAAATTATTAACCTGATCAGTCCTGCATATAAGAAGACAGTGACCTCTTTAGGTCTTGATGATCTTACCCTGGTAATTAGCTGCACAAAGTAGAAAGAATTCCTGACCATTGTCATTACATGGTGATCAAAGGAGCTGTAATTAGCAGTCCAAGTTCCAAGGTCCCTAACTACATTCTCATTTTAAACTGGAGTATTGTCAATGTTCTGTGCTCAGAGAGGGGTCATCTGCCAAATGTGATAATGTTGCACTTTTCAGCATTTAATTTGAGCCCATTTTAGTACACCAGGTATTTACAAGTATAAGCTATTACTGGAGAGCTTTGGCATTAAAGGGGGATTTGAAAATGACTCCCATTTTGCAGTTAGTACAAACTTAGTTAACCAGAGGAGTTGGTTCATTGTCTTTTGGTTGGAAAAGTAAATGCCAAATAAAATAAGCATCAAGACTGAGCCTTATAGGACACCCTAGGTTACCATCATACTATCTGATGCTGTATCTGATACATGCATTGCTTGAAGTCTGCCTTTTAGACAATTTGCTATCCATCTTATTTACATAGGGATGTATGTGCAATGGTGTTAATTTACTGGCAATGATAGCATAACAAATGGTGTCAAATGCTTTGGCCAAATCAAGGTATGCAGTGTGGACAGTATTACCTTTATCATCAGACTATTGCTCTTTAGAAGAAACTCATCAGATTCATTAGACAGTATCTAATCCTCACAAACCCAAACTGCTGTGGGTCTTGCCTGATGAGATTTTTTAATTTAAAAGTTTATCAGGTCTATAGTAAGATATTCTATGGCCTTGGAAATAAAACTGATTAGGTTGATAGACCTATAATTCCTGGGGTCTTCGGTGGAACCAAATAAAGTACCCCTACTCTTTTTGATAAGTGCAATGGGATCTTTTATATTAATCTAGTCTATCACTAAATCAGGCAGATGGGGCCTCAGTTCATAACTCTCAACCTATAGACATGGAAAATAGGTACAAAGGTCCTTGGAAAGTAGGTACAACCAGCCAAAAAACTGCATGTCTGATATGCATAAAAGTTGAATAACAAATCGGACATAACTCTTCCCACTTCCAATAAGAATATTGGAAACTACTCAGAAAAACATTAAAAAAACAAAGAGTGACAAAATGAGAATATTATCAAAATAGTGTAAAATCTGCAGAGCTTAATGAATTATATTGCAGAATTTTGCCAAACAAGGACATTTATTTTTGCTTCTGAATCTATAAATTATTGGTGCCATAAGTAGGTTAGTCATGTAATGTGATTTTCTGTGTGGTAGTTAGCTTAAAAATCACTTGTGATGATGGGGAATTCAGAAAGTTGTCTGAAGGAGTAAATCAAGCTTGAAAAATAGGGACATATCAAAAAATATGTACATCATGTGCAGGGGTAAATCAGACTTACAGATATGCATGTTCCTTCAAAACAGATGCAGTGCATCTATATCACGTTATCGAAAGTTTACTTAATCGAATCAATAAAGGTCAAACTTTATTGATTGATTATTTAAAATATCGAATAACGTAAAAAAAAAAAATGAATTAAAAAAAAAATAAATAAATGGCATAGGCAGGGGGGCAAGCCCCCCTGCACTCCCCCCCTACTTAAATATACCAACTCCGAGACTGCACTACATTGAGGTAAATGGAAATCTCCCCTTACGGAGATTTCCGTTTACTTGCACAATGTTCTTCACTTTCGATATTGTCATGCCGACAATATCAGACTCGATATTGTCAGCTTACGACAACATCAAGTAGACCCGATGCAGTTCATAGGTTCATAGGATGATACTAGGCTATTGGCCCAGAGGCCCTTATAAGCCTAGCCAAGAATTTCACCCATGTTCCCTCAAAGTCAGCAGATGTTTCCCCTGCCCAGCAGTGACAAAGGTGAGATCCCAGGGGTGTATTTTTTGTTTTCCATCCAGTTGTCCAGATTCCTCTTAAAGAGGGGTAGAGAGGTACTCTTCCTGACATGCAGAGGGAGTCTATTCCACAGATTGGGTAGTCTTTGGGACACAAACCTATCCTGCCAACAAGTTCTATTAATGTCACAGACCAGGTTAAGGCCTTCTGTGTGGGTTGTGCAAGTGGAGTTTGACTTACGGTTATGCAGCGACTGCATCAAGGGTGAATCTGAGATGGCCTTGTATGCCAGACACAGGTCACCACTGAACAGTCTGTATGAGACTGAGTAGAGGGACAGGGCTTTTAACCTATCTGTATAGGATAGGTGTTTGAGACCCTGGATTTTCCTGGTCAGGGATCTCTGTGGTCTCTCCAGCTGCTGCATGTGCTTGGCATGGTACATGCCAAAGGGGGCATTGAACTTGATAATGGGTCTGATAAGGGAGGAGTACAGGGATGTTATGACCTCCTTGTTCCTGGATGAAATACCCTTATTTATGAGGTGGGCCATATAGAAAACCTTTTGTACAACAGAGGCAACGTGGTGGTCAAAAGTCAGGTTGCTATCATCCTGGGTGCCCAAGTCCCTCATGATTGATTGCATGCTTAGTACATTGTTATTAATGTGATAATTAGTGGGGATGCCATTTTCCCCAAAGGGGATTAATGATGCATTTCTTGGCATTCAGTTTGAGGCCATGCTTCTGGCACCAGTCATTAATTTGGGTAAGGCCCTCTTGGAGGATGTTCACATCACTAGGAGAATTTAAGACAGCACCCAGCTTGCAGTCATCTGCAAACTTGGTCAGCCGCAGACCACTGGTTTTGGCTTGCACCTCAGAAAAGTATATCCCAAACAGTAGAGGCCTCAATACCAATCCTTGAGGTATACCGCTCATTACGGGTCTACTACTAGAGACGGCTTCCCCTATTTTGACTGAGTAGATTCTATCAGTGTGCCAGTTAGCTACCCATCTGGTAACATATAGGTTGATGCCTAGTTGGGAGAGTTTATCTATTATGCCCGGGTGGGGAATAGTGTTAAAGGCTTTGGCGAGGTCAAGGTAGGTGGTGTGCACTGTCTTTCCCTCGTTCATGGCTTTGGTGGTTGTTTCAAAGAAGTTGACCAAGTGTAACAGGCATGAGCTTCCTTTGACAAAACCAAACTGTATGGGGCCAATGTCTGGAGGTTGCCAATGTCATTGTTTATAAGGTCCATGATAATGCATTCCATGGCCTTGCAGATCAGACTGTTTAGGCTGATAGGCCTATAATTGCCTGGGTCTGTGGACGCTCCACATTTGTGTAGAGGGATGACAGTGGCTGTTCTCCATTCAGCAGGATGAAGCCGGTGCTCAGGCTTTGGTTGAATAGGGTGCTAATGGAGCTGAGAGCTCATGCCTTAGTTCATGTACAATACAGCCAGGGATGTTATCACAGCCCATGGAGACTGTATTTTTTTGCTTTTAAGAGGGAATTAAAGACCTGCTCCCTGGTGATTAAGGGAGGGGTCAGGTGCTGGGGATGTCCTGGTTTACTGTTGGGGACAGGGGGATGAAGTTTTCACTGAACCTGTCTGCCAGCAGGTTGGAAATATCTATAGTGTTTGTGTATGTTGTGTTATTGACCATGAGTTCAGAGCAGATTTGTGTGTTACCTTTGAGATTGCGGACATATGTGAAGAAGGCTTTGTGATTGTCTTTGGTGGATGTGGCCAGTTTGGACTCAAAGTTAGCCTTAGAGGATTTCACCAGTGACCTTATTTGCTTGTTCAGACAAAGGAGAGATTGCTTCCAGTTTGGCACCTGCTCCTGCTTAGTCCTGGATAGCAATTTTTTTCTTTTATTATATAGTTTGTTTATTGCTGCTGTCCTCCAGACAGGTTTACTATTCCTTGCGGAAGATGATTTGGTCCTGTCAGGTATTGCTGAGTCCATAGAGCTATATAGGTGCTCATATAGTCTTTTGGTGTAGGCTTGGACATTATTCCTAGTTCAAACTGAAGGGATGGTGGCTGTGAAGCTGCTTCTACCTGCTCTGAGGAGACTGTAGTCAGCTTTGGAAAAGTTTTTTTGTTTGACCCTTACAAGGGGGGGGGGGTCAAAGGAGATGGTGACTTCAAAAGTGATTGCCTTATGGTCAGATCTCACCAAGGAGGATGACACTGTAGGGGTACTACAGTGGCTACTCATGTTGGTTTGGACCAGGTCCAGGATATTTTCATCTCTCACAGGGGTGTCTACCACCTAATCCAGTGCACTGGCATTGACAAAGTCGAAGAATCTCTGGGCATTCATACTTGGGCTAGAATAGATCTTCCACTCTGTGGTTGGGTAGTTAAAGTCACCAAGGATCAGGGTAGAGGGTTTAATCTTGATGGATTCAAATAAGTCTAGATAGGTGGAGTGGGTGTCCTGAGTCATGGTTGGGGGCCTGTAGCTAGCTATGATTTGAATAGGTGTTTTGTCAACAGTTAATTGCACTTGGAGTGCCTCCTGTGTGTCTTACCATTTCATCAGCCTGGAGGTGTATATGTCTTTGATAAATATTGAAACTCCACCTCTTTTGGCTTTGTAATCCTCTATTTGGGGTCTGAAAGTGTGGTAGGATAAGTAACCTGGAAAGGCTGGGGTGCTCTCCTCAGCTGTGTGGTCTGCTCTAGTTTAACATCTCATCCAAAGATGGCACACTCAAGAGTGCAGCAACCCCTTAGACTGCACAGCAGTGTTAATTTTGGGAACTGATTCCAACAACCTGGTGTGGAAATAAAACCCACATCCTTCTGATGTTCCAAAACCAAAGGCAAGTATGCTATTTGTTGAATTACTGACAATGAAAAGAACTCCTTTGCCAATGAAATATCCTCAAGGTCTAAAGAGGTAATCACTCCATAATACTCAGCAGTGATCAGACCAGTTATTAGGTACAATAAAATATATACAAAAAATAGAAAGAACTCCAAGGTTCCTAAATAAAACACTCACAGGCCTAAAGTCTGAGTTATCAAGGGAGGTAGGAAGTTCTATTCCTTTATTCATTTTCTTATAGAATTTTTGTAATACAACAAAGCTTTGTTTCACATCATATCAGTGTAATACCAAACATTCTTCATGCATAATGCACTTCATTTATTATTTTTCGTCAGTGACTAGGCCATGAGTCTATTTCTTTCCCATTTTGCCAGTTTCTTTGCCTATTATCAAAAACCTTTGTCTACATCTGATGGTTACAGTCACTGTTCTATTTCATATTATTCCTCCCTCTTTGTCTTTTAGGTCACCACCATAAGTTCAGTCACTTTCTTTATCTATTCATATTAATTACAACATGATTAGAACTTTTACTGTATATGTGAACTATTTACAAAATGGTTCTTCTAGGGTATTACAAGTCTCTAGTTCTTTTTTCATTAAACTCAGATTATCTCATTCCCAGTATTCATTTTCTATCCAGAGGAGATCCTATCCCTCCTTCTTTCCCTTGTGAGAGGGCCCATCTAAACCATTTACCTGTTAGTGAGAAGTTTTTCTTATTGGCAGTGATCTGGTTTACTATCTTCAATTCTATCTCTTTAATTCCTCCATAATGCCCTTCAGTTCCTCTGTCTTTGGTTCTTCCCTTTTCATCCATTCTCTTGTTGTGATTTTCTTCAGAATTGTTAAAACCAAATAAGTGAGTCTTGACATGTCTTGGTCTGCTAGTGTTAACCCAGCTCAACAGCATTGCCTCTGCATTAGGTGATTCTTCCACTTGATTAACCCCTATTAATGTTGAAAATCTTGTATATATTAGCTCAAGCTGTCATATGTCCAAAACATGTGGTCCCAGGTACTCCTTTCTCCTTTTTCAAATTTCCAACTTACCTCACCTGTTCCTCGGATTGTTTTTTGGAGACTAGACTGAGTGTAAAAATATTTATGTAGACCTTTCATGCCAAATAAGTAGAATTTTCTGGATTGCATTGTAAATCTAAGAGCTAAGCGTATTCCCCTCGACTGCTTGTTTGTGTAGTTATAACTTCTGTTCATGTCTTAATAAATTTGCTTCCTTAAAGCTTCACTGTCTCAACCTAGAATAAGGCTTTGATATTAATTTCTTCCTTTCTGTTGTCCCATTCTCACTGCTATATTGTAGACCTCTGGTTTAGAATATCTGCTTTACCTCGATTAATCCTCTCCCTCCCTGCAGTGGCCAATCCTAAGTTATAAACCTGCTTTACTTCCTACTAACCTTTCAACTCTCCTTAATTTGTTATCTTCTCCTAGCTTCTAGACTCCTTTTCTTTTCTTCCATAAGGTTTCTATATTCTCCCTCCACCTATTTTAGTTTTCTGAGTCTCACATCCCATTGAGTCTTTGTCTTTTCATTTTTATTTGACTCCTATTTAGTAGCTGGGTTACACTTTCCTTAACATACTCACATTTGGTCTGGCTCTATACTTTCTATTAAACCTCAACATTTAGTGACTTCCTCTACTAATGTCCATCCTTCTTTAGCCAAAAACATTGTTTTCCATTTAGCCTTGTACCACCTTGCAATACATTTAGATACCTTAGTCTTGCATCTAGATAATTGGAGTCGACCATTTCACTCTACGTCATCTTTTTTGCAAATGTTGTTGTGTCTTTCGGCTTTTCCCGGTTAGGGGTTGCCACAGCGGAACTCCCGTCCGCTAATGATTGGTAGTTGATTTTTACGTGCTGAATTACCAGCCCTGATGCACAACCTTCAATGAAGGTACGCCCATTCATGCATGTCTCTACGCAGAAGACGCTCTAGCTGAGAATCGAACCGGACAGCGTCTTACTGTGAGGTGACAAAGCTACCGCAGCACCACCACCGTGGGTCTCATCTTTTTTGCAAATAAGTCTTTTAATTCTTTATCAATATTATATGAAATTTCCTTCTAGTAAATAATTATGCATATCCCATGCATAAATTCAGAGGTACTACATACATTTTAATGGTCTGGATCTTGCTATCCACATCCATAATCATTAACTTCCACTGTCTTATTTTCTCTAGTATTTTCTGTTTGATGTCTTCCCACATTTCTTTGTTGCTTGTTTAGTATTCTTCATTAGGAGGATCCCAAAGTATCTCATTCTGTAATGCCCCCATAGGCCATAGGGAAGGAAAATCTTTTATGAGGTTATGTATGATTTACTAATATTATTGCTGTTTTAGTGACATTGATTTTATATCCATATAACTTTTCATAGTTTGTTAATATTTCAAATATATAGCAGAGTTCTGACTCTGGTTGTGATATATAAAGGATTATATAATTTGCAAAAATCACCATCTTTTTGGGTGCTGTCTTCCAATCATAACCCCTCAAAAATCTATGTTTCTTATTGCCTGTTCCAATGGTTCAAGATACAGAGCAAGTAAGAGTGGTGATAGTGTGCACTCCTAACTTTTGATAGCCCCACCACCACTACTTAGGTCTGCTGTAGCCCCTTTGTACAATCTCATAAAGTCATCAGTCTTGCTGTTTTGGGAAATTGAACTTGTTTAGTGTCTCATCTAAAAAGATCCAATGAACTGTATTAAATATCGTCTCTGCATCCCATCCACCCCCATTAACAATAGCTGGTTCACTAAAGGTTCTACATCTCTCACCAACAATTCTGTTTTCATAATATTGTCAAATGTTGCTGCCCCTCTGTAAATCCACTTTTATCCATTTCTATTATCCTTTCCAAACTTTGAACTACCCTGTTCACCAAGAGTGTTGTAAAAACTTTGTAGTCATGGTTTAAGATTTATTTTGAGCTATAGGATCGTGGTGAGTTCAAATCTTTTCCTTCCTTGGGCACTATCCCTGCATCCTCCCATAACGTAGGCATGCCCCCTCCCCTTTAGGATAGAATTGTAATTAAATAATTCCAATCATATTCTGAGGACCTCTTTCTCTTTCCTTTTCCAAATTTCAGTTGACAGCCCATTCAGACTTGGTGTTTTTCCTGTGTTGAGGCCTTGTATAACCTGTTTTATCTCAGACTCATGACTAAGTTTAGTTAGTCTCAATCATTCATCTTCTGTTAACTTTGCAAACTATTGTCCCTGCAAACAACCTTTTATTTCTTTCTCCCTCTCTGTTATTGTTCCACTTCCATCTATAGTTCCATACAGTAATCTTTCAGTATTTCCTCCATTTTAGTGGAATCTCTTTCCATCTTCCATGTAATTGGGCCCCTCAATTTTGTTATTTCGGCTTTAAATGTTTTCTGCTTCAGCCCAAGTGCCAACGTTTTTGCTCTTCTCAGGTTATCAAAAATGAGAATCTTAGGAACGCAGCTCTATTTTCATTTACTTTTTCTAGATATTGATTGATTTTCTGCTTTACATTGAGAATATGATCTTTTAGCTGTTTGGGACATGAAAACCTTTTCCTATTTTGGAATTCTTTTAATTACGCATTCACTATTCTGTTTGCATTTTTTGGGATGCTGTCCAAATATCTTGGGATTTCACCATAGCCTGAAATTTGTATTCTTTCCTTACATTTCTCCTACCTTTCCTTTTCTTGTCCTTCCTCTTCACCATATCTCTTTGGATTTTGTTGTAAAAGCCTATCTCTCAATTCCCTAAAATTCTTCCCCTTGAGAAAAGGTGAGGGAAAGTGTCACTGCTGCTCCCTCAGTGGTTCTGTTTTTACATCCAACACTGCATGGTCCACAATAGTTATTAGGTACATATTTAATTTCTTCACCCAAGTTTGGCATTCAGTGTTTTTATGACATCTATCTAGACTAACCCATGTATTGTGCCTGCTGGAATAAAAGGTGTATACAGTCCTGTTATTTCACTTTTGCACTATGTTTATGATACCAAATACTGGAAATATTTACTTAGATACTTTCCATCAACTTGCAATGTCCTAACCCCTGCCACATCTGAAGTGTTAAGAAGCATATGACAGTCATCTCCAACTAGAATTAACATTCCTTGTTGAAATGCCAAGATGTGCCCTAATACAACTTTTACTTCTTGTGTAAACGTGTAAATTTTGAACCTTTCCATATCTTTTGATAGCCACATACCCTTTTTTGTCTTTCTTTATTTCCTCTATCTGACATCGCTAATCTTTTCTTAATGAAGTAATTACACCAGTCTTACTTTTTCTCATTATGGCTGCAAAGTATCTGACCCTTCTACTTTAATACAACTGCCCTGCTCCAGTTCACTAATATGTGTTTCCTGTAACAGGGAAATTTGGGCATTATTTTTGTTGGTAGATATTATCTCTCTAGCTCTGTTTTTTGTCCACTAAGCTGTTAACTTTTCAAATCTTTTAATGATTAGACTATTTTATGCCCTACAAAGTGCTTCTCTTCTCCCATGTCCCTCCCCTGTGTTTTACTTACATTTGAAAGCTCCTGCCCTATTAGCTTGGCTTCATAAACTCCTCTCCCATTAGTTATTTCCTAACTGAGATATATATTCTGTAGATCAGCCCTGGCTAACATACACTTAAATTTTCCTTCCCTGGCTAACATACACTTAAATTTTCCTTCCCTCAAATGAACTATGTAAGAAGAGTGACCATACTGTCCAGCTTACTATGGAGCCTTTGCACCTATAGTGTCATTGCAGCTATAATATAACGTCATGTCCAGTCTGGTCTGAATATCCTCCATTGTGTAAGCTATATTTTATTCACTTTGTTTATATCCTCCAGTATCTAAAATCTTATTTCCAGTCCTCTTCTTACCTTCTTTCTGCCAGAAGAGGATTATGAACTGTGTACAATAATCTAACTCTTCTGTCTCTTTTAATTTATGATGTTACAGACCCTGTTTCACTAACGTCTTATAAAATGAAAATTTCAATTCACTCCTTTCTCTCTCTCTCTCTCTCACCTGTCCCAGGTTTCCTCTGTAGCTCACTTTGTTTCTTCATGATATAGTACCCTATCAGGTTATACTCTTCCTTTTACTGGTTTATCTCCACCTTCCTCTTTTTAACAAAGCTATTCTCTGATGTGGTTCATTTTCTTGTTTAGAGTTTGAATTATTTTTTTTCCCTATAGCTGTAATTCATATTTTCCTCCATGGTTGGTCTATCATGTATTTTCTGGCACAATCGGGATTATGCATCTCTTAATTCTATTGCCTGTTGATGTCACACTGTACAAAAAGTATTTCTCCACCTCAAATTCCTTCCTTATCCACATCTAATTCCCATTTATCTTTCATCTACCTTGTTATTTCTAAAAAAATAATAGACTTTCAGGAGCACATTACACCGCCTTCACAAAGTCCTCTTTGAGATTGGATTATCTAGCCCCTGTCCCTGTTTTTGTCATTGGCTGATCCACTTATCTATCCACATTGCATTCTTCACTCTTGTGGCTTGTGTTTCAACTTCATTTCAGGGTGTGTGAGTTTCCCATTTACCACTGTCTTCACACACCCATGTTTTTAAATGGGAGGGCAACTTGCCAGTGGGACTGATATTTCCTGTTAAATATAATACAATACAGTAAAAAGATTTGCTTTACTCCCTGTACCACCTGTACTCCTTACCTTAAAAAATCATTTTCATAACATTACCAGTAAACAAGACAGGCTCAGATACACACATACATGCACTCACACAAAATCGCACACATACACATGAAAAAGAAAACTGTTACAATACAGCTTACATCCATCAAACTGGAAGACCATGTAGTTCCTTCTGTCATGCAAATGAAGGTATGGCAGAATGAACAGTATACACACAAATATATCTATCTATACCTGAAAACACACTTGTGCGAGTGATTACTCACCCGAAAAAACATTGTAAAATCCAGACATCAACTGTTTAAAACACTCAATGTGGTAATGTCAATAATTCGACATTCAACATTATCGTCATTACTCAAATTGCCTGCAGTTCTGGCGATCTCCTACTAACGTTTTGCAGGGGGGGTGCTCCCCCCCACACCCCCTGCTCATTATGTATACAAACTACGAGATTGCACTAGTGTGAGGAAAAGGGTAAATTTCCTGATCCCAACTGTAGTGTGATCTCCAATCAGAAAATCAAACTCAACAGCGAATGCACACTAGCATTCGCTGTTGTGGATTCAAACATTTATGAACTGATGTTACGGAAACTTGGAACTGTGACATTTGACCTTCCAAGGTTCTTGTAACTATAGCTGTCATGTGAGCTTTTGATAGTAAACCTATATATATATATATATATATATATATATATGTGTGTGTATGTATGTGCATATATATGTATATATGTATATATATATATATATATATATATATATATATATATATATATATAAATATATATATATATATATATATATATCTATATCTATATCTATATATATGTTTGTGTGTATTTTGGAGAACTTATAATAATAATAAGTGAAGCTTCCAGATATTGACCTCTGTTACATCAACAGATTTGGTTAATAGGAGTGTGAGATCCACAGTTCTCAGGGCTGGGGAATATACCCCTTCCTTGGGGATTGTGCAGAATCAGAATTAGTACATATAATTAGCACGGGGTGTGAGAGAACAGTAATTTTCTTTTTTTTTGCAGTGTCTGAGTTTGTACCTCAGACCATGCAAGTTAGGGTTTCTATCTTTTTTTCTTTGACCGTTTCTGTTCTAAGATTTTAGTGGCAATCCACTTAACTTTAGGCAAATTATATCTGTGTGTGTGTGTGTGTGTGTGTGTGTGTGTGTGTGTGTGTGTGTGTGTATGGATGTGTGATGTGTGTGCACCCGCACCCATGTGTGTGTGTGTGTGTGTGTGTGTGTGTGTGTGTGTTTGTGTGTGCGCGTGTGTGTGTGTCTGTTTATAAATGTATGCATATATTTCCTTTTGTGCAGGAAGTGCTGTACTGACCCCAGTTTCACGACTCTGTACTCCTTGTTTCTGATATCTCACTTAGCTCATTTAGCTCATGAGAACATTTTGTCCACTGTTCATTTTAAGCTGGCATCTTGGTGGTAAAAACTTCAGTCAAGTCAAAAATCAGTCAATCAGTCAATCAATCAGTCAATCAAGAAATCAATCAAGGAAGCAATCCGGTTGAGAATTTTGTTATAAATAAGCATTAGTTTATATTTAACAGTAACTGAAAAGAGCGAAGCATTCATGACTATCACAAGGTAGGATAAATTGACTTTTTATTAGTAGTGTAAAAAAGCAGATATATAGCATAATACCTAGGATTTTATCCTGAAGACAGATTTTCCAGCTACGACACAAACTTCTGTTACTTAGCCATCATTAAAAGAATCCCTTCATAGTACCAGTCTATTATCATATAGTTTTGCGGTGCCTGCTGGCTGTGTTTAGTGAGCCAATTACATAATTTTAAAATAACAGTAATAACATAATAATATCAGGATGGTTATGCTGCATATAATTTAGCATCACATCATTTGCAGCCGAAATAAGAGAAATTATATTGTGAAACTGTAAGACTGAACAGTATAAAAGCAGTCTTTAGACCTGTGGAAAAATTATGTAAAATGGATCAAAATACTAAAATTAACAAAAGAAAATGGAACTATTTTGAAGACAGTTTTTTAACTCTAAAATGAACCAAAAAAGAACACATTTATAAACCACTTAGATTTATAACACTAAAGTGTTAATGCCGTATTATATTACCTAAAGGTGAAAAGCCTTCCAATATATAAATTTAAAAAAAAATCAGATATAATACCCATCCAAATGCATAAAACAGGTCAACTTTCCAGGAGGCTACTATTTCAGCCAGTAAGTTTATAAGGCAGGCCAACAAAAATATATATATCATAATATAGCCTTTCCTAATGGAAATATTGAAGCATTTTTTGCATATAGGAAAGTTGGATCACTAAGAAATAAATCAAGGATAATAAACAACTTGAAAGGCATGGTAAATTAATTAAATACATGCTTTGAATCTGATACTAGTAAGACAATTAAGTATGATTATGCAGAAGTAAAGCCAACATGAAAATCAGACTGCATCTGGGAATGTATTTAACAAAGAAATAATTGAGAAAAAAATGGTTGAACTGGATGTGAGAAATTTGACAAGTCCACGTAAGTTGCAGCTTGTTCTACTGAAGAAGCAAAAAATATATGCACTGCAATAACTGTTAATCTGATCAGTAAATGAAAGAAGTATGCAGTTGGAGGACAATAGCATAGCATAGTTAGAGCAATTCCAATTTTTAAAAATAGAAATACTGACGTTAATAGGAACTGAAGGTTAAACTGCTTAACTGAACAAAATACAAACAGACAGCAGTTTAACATATTTCTATTTTGTGATAACAGTTAATTTAATTTAGTAAAAATGTAGTCTTAATAATGTCATGATGAATTTTAAGAATTAAACCAGTCATTAAATCAACATTTGTCACGTTCCACTTCAATAAAGTGACCACACACCAACATGGGGCTTTGATGACCTTTTATTGATTTCATAAACATAACTAAATACATCATAACTTTATTCTTTATTGGAACATTTCAATTTGTTTGCTAATCACAAGAAAACTTCTGTAACCATTCATCATGGCAGCATACCCCCGCTCGCCCTGCTCGAATAAGCAGCGTCCTCACCCTGCTCACTTATTCTTAAACATCAAGCAGTGTCCAACCGCTCACTTTCAACCAAAAATCCTTATATCCATTGAAACAACACAGGGAGAAGCTGAGTCCAAATATTCACTTTCACCCCACATCTCCTTATATCAAACCAAACACCAAAGGGGGAACAGAAAAGGGACAAACTTACACCTGTTCTTCACCTAAGCACACCTCAAATTTAGAATTCAAACAGCCTTACTCTGGAAACAGAGGGAGGGACTGGTGGGGAACAAAATCATGACAAAATGTGCTCACTATACCAACTGCCCCCACATAAATTACTCTAATGCCCACCCTGCACCTATATCAGTCCCTCCCTCATTCCTTCAAAATTAACCCTTTCCTACTCATACCTCAAACTAAAATTACAATCCCTGCTTAATCCCTTCCCCAACCCCAGTCTACACCCCTTCCCCACTTATTCTCCTGTTCTCAAACATTGAAGATGTTCCAAGAAAACTGGTTTGTACCCAAACCTTTTTTGTTACATTCCACTTCAGAAAAGAGACCACACACCAACATGGACCTTTGATGACTTTTTACTGATTTCATAAACATAACTAACTACATCATAACTTTATTGTTATCTGAGACATTTCAATTTGTTTGCTAATCACAAGAAAACTTATATAACCATTCATCATGGCAGTGTACCCCCGCTCACCTTGCCTGAATAAGCAGCGTCCTCACCCCACTCACTTATTCTTAAACATCAATCAGCATCCACTGCTTATTTTCAACCCAAAATCCTTATATCTATCTAAACACCACAGGGGAAAGCAGCATCCAAACACTCACTTTCAACCCACACCTCCTTACATCAAACCAAACACAAGAGGGGGAACTGAAGAGGAACAAGCCTGCCCCTCTTCTCCACCCATCAGCCTGACTCAGGATGTTCCCCCTCACCTAATATCAACTTTTCACCAGATCCTCCAAAAATAAAACAACATTCAAATTAAACAAATCTAAGTCAAAATCATTCAGGTACACACCATCTTCTCTGAACCACATGGGAGCCCTGTCAGCAAACTCCTTGTGCTTTATTGTCCATATACCCAGTGCCCCCAACTGCCTTGCCAACCTAAAATTCACAAACCATCATGCCCGCTCAACTGCCATAAAATTATTCGCATGCCTCCAAAACAAATGGGGTATTATCTTGGACCACACCACACACAAACTCGGATACAACTTCTTTAAAGCAACAAAATCCTCCCTCATCTGGTACACCAACTGCCTCTTTGGAATTAAACCCAAGTTGTTACCTGCCAAATGTACCACCAAAACTTGCTGAAGCCCCATCTGAGATTGAATAGCTGCAAACCCCTGCATAAGCTGATTCCACCTGAAGCCTCTAATGCCATATCATCTGATTCTCCACCCAAGCCAATGCAAACCCAACTCTGAAGCATTAGTCCTAACTACAGCCCTCTTCACTGCCCAATAAACATACAAATGGCTTAGCATGACAATGTCGTTCCCTAATGTGGGCACTATACCAACAGCCCACACATACATTTCTCTATGCCCCATCCTGCACCTACCTCACTTCCTTCCTTTCAAATTAACCCATTCCTACCCAAATTACCTCAAACTAAAATTACAGTCCCTGCTTAATCCCTTCCCCAACCCCAGTCTACCCCCCTTTCCCAGTTATTCCCCTATCCTCAAACCTCGGAATTGTCCTGTGACAAATTGGTTTGTGCCCAAACCTCATATAGCGTAAATGTCATGCATGTTGAAGTCAAACAAATCTCATGTAATTTCACAGATTCTTTCCAGAAAGAAGATACAGAAAATAGACTAGGCAGAGTAACTCATGAATGCTGCTAGAAAGCTATAGTTGGGAATTGGAAGTGTATTCCAAAGTGCAATAATGAGAATAAAAAGAACCTGTCTTGGACTGTCATTATTTGACATATACTTAAAATTTACCAGAAACCATATTATTAATAACTTCTGACGATAGTTGATATAGCATATTGTAGCATAATGTAGAAAGAATCATTCAAACTGCATATGTACAAATAAAATATAATTAACTTCAGAGAGTACCAACTTTACAGAAATCTGTCTAGTAATTCATTCCATCCTGCTTTACAAATTTAATAAGAAATAATCAAACACTGATCTTATATTGTGGCTAAGTTTGTTTTGTTGCTGACATCAATCACAATGATGAAAAGAAAGATATAAACAAGCAATGATTAACACTGCTGCATAATTGCTGTACTACCACTAAGGTATCATATTCAACCTCAAAAGCTACAGTAGGATCTGTTAAACAAAACCCATCTTGTCAGCTGACAAATTCATATCCATAATGGAAGTCAATGTATTGTGCTGAAAATTGTTATTTGCAATGATTTAGAAAGGATAAATCAACATTTAAAAGACAGACTACAAAGAGTGCTAAAGGCCCCATCTTCTCAGTCATGACAAAAAAAGCATGCAGGCAATGTAGAATGTAGAAAAAGTACTACATATTCAGAACTGACACAAAAACGTAGACATGCTCCAGTCTGTTAAAATCTGGTTTGTGTGTTTGTGAATATGTACATATATAGATACACACACATAGACGTGCACACAAACAGTAATTTTAATTCGCGGAGTACAAGTCTAGAACCTTCTCTCTCACTCTGTCACTTTAGCTGGCCCTAGAACAACTTTATATCCAAGACAGATTTAATTTTTAGGGCAACCATACTAAAGTTCTGCAGTGCAAAACAATATCATATATCAAAAGGTTTTTTTTATCTTA
Organism: Protopterus annectens; assembly: GCF_019279795.1. NCBI lineage: Eukaryota > Metazoa > Chordata > Ceratodontiformes > Protopteridae > Protopterus > Protopterus annectens. The sequence continues at coordinate 1,813,720,450 of NC_056735.1, forward strand.
ATTATCTCTGATACAAAAAGGAAAAAAAAAAAAGAGCAAAAGCAAGTGGGTTAAGAAATATATTGCAGGTGTTCCCTTCTGCCAGATGCTTGTAGTTTGGCAGACATTTTATCAGCTCAGGTATTATAATATCCTTTCTGCCTGTATTAGAGTTTAGTATGGTAATAAAACAGTGAGCATACACAAACTGGACTATAAAGATAGTTTGTTGTAATTAACTTCTGCAGAAGCCTGCACTAGAGTTTAGTATGGTAATAACACAGAGTGAGCATACACAAACTGGACTCTAATGATAGTTTGTTGTAACTAACTTCTGCAGAAGTTTTAAAGGTGGCACTTCTGCAGAAGTTGTAAAGGTGGCACATTTCATAAATTCAGGTCTTTGGTACTTCAGAAGTAAATTCTTTTTCTCCTAATATTCTGCATCGTTTATCATGTTTTGCAAAAAGAATATCACCAACTGGATTTTAGATTCTACCACAGTACTTGTAAAACTCTGAGAATACCTTGGCTGTGTACACAATGGTGAGAAATCTGGCTGCTTGAAATTGGTTCAAATGTTTAACTACACAGAAGCAAATGGTTATTTTCTGCAAAAGATGCATACACTTGCACTCATAGGTTCATAGGTATTTAGAAGGCTAATGGCTATAAGGCCTTTTTAAAGCATAGCCATGCATCCCAAATTTCTGACAAGTTCTTGTACCCTTAATAAGTGTAAGCAGGGGCTTGGAAGATGAAACCTTTACAAGCAGGGGCCATGGAGATGAACCATTTAAGGGCTGCCCATGTCCATTATAGTCATAGATGCCAAAACAGGGATGCATTTTTTGCTCCCCATTTCATTTTCCAAGTTACACTTGAATTGGGTTAGAGAGGTGCTCTGCTTCAGATGGATGGGGAGCCTTTTCCAGAGAAGGGGTAGTCTCTGGGATACATACCTGTCTCTTCAGAAGGTCCTATTTATATCACAGGCAAGGTTTAAGTCTTTAGAATACGTAATTCTGGTGCTGTTTGTTTTGCAGATATTGAAGAGGTCCATCAGGGTGGGGCCTGACAATGCCTTATATGCCAAGCATAGAGCTCCCCTCAACAGCCTGTAGGAGACAGAATACAGGGATAGTGCCTTGAGGTGGTCTGCATGTTACTTATGCCCTATATTCTTTTAGCGAGGAACTGCTGTGAACATTCCAATTGTTTGATATGTCTGTGTTAGGTACATACCAAAGAAGGCATTTTACTCAATGATAGGTCTGATAAATGCCGAATACAGTCGGGCAATGACTTCCTTGACCCTAGATGCCTTTGTTTATCAGTTGCAAAACACAGAATGATTTTTTTGACTACTGTAGACAAATGATGGTCAAAAGCTAAATTACTGACTATGTGTGTCCCCAATTCCCTGACTACTGGGACAGTTCTTAGGGGTGTGGTGTGAATCTATACTTATCTGGGGTGGATGACTTCCTGAAGGATACTATTATGCATTTCTTGGCATTTAGTTTTAGCCCATGGCTCTGGCACCAGTTATTTGGCTTTTGTCAGCCATTCCCAGAGAACATTTGTATCAGTGGGAGATTCTACGACTGTTTCTAATTTGCAATCATCTGTAAATGTAGTCATTCAGAGGGCATTGACACTGGCTTTCATTTCAGAGAAGTAAATGCCAGAAAGGAGCAGTCCCAGGACTGATCCCCTGGGATCCCACTTCTGACTATCTTCTTTGTAGAGGTGGACTCCCTAGTTCCTGAGTGGGATGTGTCAAGTTACTTGACCAGGTCAAGTAGGCAGTGTGAACCATTTTGCCCTCATCCAATGCTTTGGTGACCTTCTCAGAGAAGTTCACCAGGTTGAGTAGGCATGACCTATATTTGACAAAACCAAATTGGATTGTGTTCAGTGTCTTGACATTATTGATGATTCCCATGAAAATTCTTTCCATGGCTTTGCTTATGAGACTAGTGAGATATGTGGGTTTGTAGCTTCTGGGGTCTACAGATGGCCCACCATTGGGTATACACACCTGTTTATGGGAACCATATGATTAAGCATTTTTAATTTAGTCACACATTATATGTACCTCATTTTGGAAATAACATTTTAAAAGTTGGTTATCATTATTTTTCTATTAATTAACTAGGCTCTGTAGCTATTTGGCCTTGTGGGTAATAATTACTTAGCTTCCTTATATTTGCATAGTATGGTGTGGCATCAATCACATGACACTACCAGTATGTACTTGATTTAAAATGGCATAATATGCCTTATAAAATGGAATAACTCCACTGTCTAAATAAACAGAATGTGATGGAGTAGCAACCATATGGATGTGCAAAACTACAAAAAGGAAAACTGTCTTATGCAGAACTTAAATGCTTGTTTTTCTACAAGAAAAGCATTCAGGCTGAAAGAACAATCAATAGGAATTTTAAAGACAATACAGTCTATAAATAACTGAAGAAAGTATTTATTTTTATCTGAGATGATATATAGTGTAGGAGAGAATGCTGCTCTTAAAGTGAATATGTTATAGAACATTACAGATTATCCAAAGTGATGAGAAAATTGATAAACACTGTTGAATCTCTGTAATTATTTTTAATAAGTATATGCTGATTTAAAAATACATGATTTCTTAATAATAAACTAAAATATGTTGCTTAAATTATGTTACAGTATAAAGGCTGAAAGCTGGATAGGGATAAATTAGTGGGGATCAAGTAGTGGATGGATGATTAGTTGGTGATGTTATACATCTTAACTGTGGTCCCAGAGAATATAATTTAAATAAAAGATTGGCTGCCACGATCAGGGGAGTTTTTACAAGGGTATGTTGGTTGTGATGAATAAGATTTGTACCAGTCATGCTGACTATGTTTTAGTTGAATGGACAACAGTCCATGATGGATGGTTGGAACATCTGGAATAATAGAAGCGAAACGATACCTTTTTATCCTCCGCTACTTTGACTGATAAGTAAGGTGATGTCTTGGTCAAATCAGGAGCATAATATGGACTGGAAGCAAACAAGCAAAATAAAATAGCATTATCATTACCCACAAAAAATACAAAATTTGGTGAGTGAAGCAATTGTTTTTATTGTACCTATGATAACTCTAGATGTCCTTGCTGTTGCCTTCTTGCAGTTCATATATTTCATCTACCAGATTTTATTATATCATGTTTATTAGCATGATATAAACTGCTGAAGTATGTAAGTATAAACCAGGCATCAGAATGAAGATTTTAACAATGACTGCAAGACAAAATGTGGAAGCTTAGGGCTGTACAAGATTTATACCAGCCATACTGGCTATGCTTGATTTGGATGAATAAAGTGGTCAGGCAAAATGCTTAAAGAGGACACAACTAGCAAAATGATTAAGTTAGTCACCTGTTAATCCAAAGGTACAGAGTTTGATTCTGACTTCCAGCCAATATCTATGTGGAGTTTGCTTGTTTTGTCTATGTCTCTGTCAGTTTCTTCCCTAAACATGCCAGGGGTTTAAAATTCTGTTTCTATTGCAGATGGAGCTTATGGCTATAAGCTTTGACCTTATAGTTTCCATCTGCTGTGGTATATGTCCTAGTTCTCTCTCTGTCTTTCTGCTTCAAATTCAGACTTCCATTTCTTTGGTGATCCATATTGCTCTTTTCACATCTCATAAGATATTCCTTTCTGGACAGGCAAGATTCCAAATCTCGACCTGTGCTATCTAAATGTTTATATGGTGGCTAAGTCTTTCAAACATTAAGTCATGGACTCTTACAGACCAAAATGTGGTAGCATGGGTTGCCAACTGGCTCACTGACAGAACCCACACTGTGAAAGCAGCAGACTCTAAATCCAACTTCAGACCAGTGACAAGTGGAGTACCACAGGGTTCAGTCCTAGGTCCTGTCCTGTTTGGTATCTACTTCTCTGAAGTACAGGCTAACACAGAAGTTCTTTGGCTAACAAAGTTCACAGATGACTGCAAACTAGGAGCCATAATCAAAACTCCTAATGATGTGGACATCCTACAAAAGGGCCTCACTGAGACAGATGCCTGGTGTCAAAGCCATGGCCTCAAGCTCAGAGCCAAAAAGTGCATTGTTATCCCTTTTGGTAAAAACTTTGTACCCATGAACTACCACATAGGTGGTAGTCTACTTAACACCAAAAGTGTGATAAGAGACCTTGGGACACAGGTGGACAGTAGTCTCTCCTTTGATAATCACATCGCCACAGTAGTCAGGAAATCCTTCTACACGGCACACCCCATCACAAAAGGTTTCTCATCCAGGAAAAAAGAGGTCATTGTTCCTCTCTACTCATCACTCATTAGATCCATTATAAAGTACAATGCCCCTTTTGGTATGTACCTTACAAGACATCTACCAACAACTGGAAATGCCGCAGAAATACCTCACAAAGAGGATTATCAGCCTCAAACAGATGCTCTACGCAGACCGTCTCAAAAAACTACAGCTTTACTCTGTCGCATATCGCCTACTCAGAGGTGATCTCTGCCTAACATATAAAGCTATGTCAAACCCAGAGCTGTTGGACATGCTCCACTTAAAGAAATCCCAATCCCTCTGAGCTACATGCTCTTGGGACCTAAACTTTGTCACCACAATAAACAAAACATGCTGGAGGGATAGATTCCTGTCCCAGAGACTTCCCATACTCTGGAACAAACTACCTATCTATATCAAACAAAGCTCCTCATTAGCACTCTTCAAGAAAAATCTTGATGATTGGATGGGAGATAAGACATTCACCCCGGGGATCATTTCTGTGGCTCTGCTTGACAGGTGCACAGGAAAATAATTTTCTTGGGTGGCAAAAGCCAGGGTTCCGTTTGGCTAGGCTTATATAGGCCCTAGGGCCAATAGCCTAGTACCTACCTATGAACCTATGAACCTAAACATTTCTTAGCCTACTTGCATGGCAAAATAGAACCTCAGATTTAATTTTCATACCAATGCCTGCAGTATTTCCCAGATGTGGGGACCAACATGATAATGACTCAGAATTACTTGTGGAAATGCATACAAACAGCTGTTTATATTTTCCTCACCAATCTCCACAGTCACTGAAGGCTTAGTCATGTTATCTAAAAACTTGACAGCAGCAGTAATATAATGTAAAGCAAAACAGTGAAACTAATACAACATTCAAACAAAAGTAGCACATTTATTTGCCATTTAGGGATCATTTTTATTTGTATATGTTTACAAGGCATATGCTCAGTTTTTTAGTTATTTTCAATGTGTTTTAGTTGTTTTAATTAGTATGTCCTGAGGTAGCCTCCCCCCATTATGCTGTCAGAAACAGCAGGCAACCACCTAACTACCTAATATGAATTTATTTCATCTACCTGGTCTACCTGTGTTTTGTTATATTTTATTAACTGTGGAGAGTTGGACATAACATTTAAATAGTCAAACTACATGCCTGCAGTAAAATAATTTCTTTCAGAATTGATGCATATAATCTACCCTTATTATCTAGGTAGGCAAAATTCTCAGTGGAAGACAGATGTAGCATTGTTGATTAAAAATATATTAAGGGAATGTAAAAGTTACTAGATTATTGTAGAAGTTGAAAGAAGTCTTGGCACAGATGAAAGAAATTAGACCATCGGTTATGGCATTTACACTTTGACTGGAAAACAGGTACATTTGTGGGGTTCTTTATGTAGTTTAAGATTTTTTTTTAATGAATTCAGTTTATTCAATGACTTGTCTGAGTAGAGAGGGCAGATGTCACCAGTTGCTGGAATAAGTTTACTAAAACTTTTTTCAGGGACAAGATCGGTAGACTGTGGCAGTATGGTTTTGTTTTTTATCTGCTGTTTGCTTCCAATGGAAGGGCAAAAACTGTTATTTAATATTTTTTAAGGTGAGGCAGGAAACGAGCAGGATGGATTGAGCAGTTACTGGTGGCCAGTTAGCTTTTTATTGGCTAATGCAGCATCAGTAATGTCATTTTAGTCTAGTGTGCAACTAATCTGGAACATGACCAGTGTCAGTAATGTCATTTTAGTCTAGTGTGCAACTAATCTGGAACATAACCAGTGTCAGTAATGTCATTTTATTCTAGTGTGCAACTAATCTGGAACATAACCAATGTCAGTAATGTCATTTTAGTCTAGTGTGCAACTAATTTGGAACATAACCAATGTCTGATTAAACTGTCAGGTTGACACAGAAAGGCGTAAACAAGAACAAAAACAAATAGCAAATCTCTTTAACTTTACTGAAGTACATAGGCCATATTTAGTCATTAGAAGGGCTTAAACCAGGTCCTGAGAAAGTGATTGAAATAGTTAACATAAATACCACATGAAGTAGCATCTCTACTGTACTTTTTGTTACAATAAAATGTTTAAGTTTATTCTAAATTATCGGATGTAACAGAAACTTCTAAACTGTGGTGTAGATTGTTTTGAGTCAAAAGTAGAGGAAAATAGTGTCGTTATGTTAAAATGTCTGCTTTCTACAGTACCCATATACAGATTTTAGGTTTTCATAACTAAGTTGCAGGTTGATGTAAGTTAGGAAAGGCTTTGTATTTTGTTTTCCAGGAAGGTAGACAAATTGCATAGAGGTCAAAGTTTTTAGCAAGTAATCAACAACACTGTACTCACATTGAGATAGCAATGTTAGTTATACTTTTTCTGTGTCAGGAAATTCACAACATTTATGTGAAAGAAATCATTGCAGAATCAGACTATAAGCAACATTCTGTTTCATAGAATTATAGATTTTTACTAGGCTAATGACCTGGGGGAGCCTTTCTAAGCCTAACCAAGGTATCTCAAAAGAATAATGATGTCCTGTGTTCAAATAGGACAATGAGGGCCAGGCATTTACAAGCAACCGCTGTCGATAAGGGACACGGGTGCCAGACCCAGTATAAGCTTCCTATTCTCCATCCACTGGCCTAGGTTGCACTTAAATTGGATAATAGATTAACTCAGCTTCACATGGATGGGAAGCCTGTTCCACAGGAGAGGCAGTCTCTGGGACAGATATCTGCCTCTCCAGCATTTTGTGTTTAAGTCATAGACAAAATTCAGGTCCCTAGGACTATTTCTTTGACAATGATGTAGAAGTACTATGGGATGTTTCTTATCTGCCAATCTCCATAGACACACTTGAAGAACTTAAAACAACTGTACTCAGAATGAATGTGAGCTATGTATATCTCCTTCATGATATATTTATATCAGGATGGAGAGACACTGCAAAGCCTCATAATCAGTTAATCAGTGCTTACCTTCCATACTGAAAATGTTAGTATTCTAAGGTCTGTTCTATAAAAGAAACAGACTAAGTGATATTATGCCTACATGACTCCATAAAACACATCTAGCCATGAGGAAAAACAAAGAAATAGCTTGTAATATTCTACACTGGCCTGGAAAGACAGATCAAACATAACAGTCAGTTACTGATTATGAAGTCTGCAGTCTGTGGAGAAATCAGAATCAGAAATAGGAACTCATTCTTCATGAAATTCTGCTGTTTGCCATGGTTGAAGGTTGGTGAGGTCTAGTTTCATCATAAAACTGGCACTCTTTATAGTCTGTTGTCACCTACTACTAATACTGCTACTCTAAGTGTCCTGACGTTTCACAACTGAAAAAAAAAGTCAGAATGAAATACATGTCCTGAAATCCATTTTTGCAAGAAACGGGATACTTGTGAAGGTTATCACTGACAATGGACTTCAGTTTTTCAGTGAAGAATTTCACGTTTGTGAACCTATATAGGTTTAGGCATATGACCTCAAGTCCACCATACTATCAAATGCAATAGACAGACTGAGCATGTAATGCAATCTATAAAGACTCTAATAAACAAACATGAACATTACAAAACCAGTGGTTACTGCTTATCCATCTTGGAATACTGAAATATTCCATTGCAGTCATTTGGATGAGTCTACACTCAGATTCTAATGGAGCACATCTGAAATCATAACTGCAAACTTCATTCTCACTACTACTGGCAGAAGCAATCTGCTATTCAGTTGTTACAGAAAAGGTAAAAGAAGCCACAGCTCTGTACTGACAGAGCAGCAAATAATTTGCCTGTACTGAAAGAAGGGGAAAGGGTGTGCATAAATGTACCAGTCAGATCAAACACTTCTAGGGAAAAATAAATGACTGAAAGTACAGAATTTGGTAATAAAAAATAATAGATGGTATGACTTCCTACATTACAATCAAAGCATGCAGCACAGTGCAACTAGTCATTGTACAGAGTTTGTCGAAGGTCCTAATCAGAGACTGCATATGATATAAAACAAAACTAAGAGCCTGGAAAGCCTTGGCTGTAGGTAGGAGATTGTACATTATTGGTAAGATGGCAAGTAGGCCGTGCATAAACCTCATGCCCGTAATAAAACACAATGCTCACATAAGGTGAACATAGACTGAGACTAAGTCTCAGAGGAGACTTAGTCTCAAATAAATAAATAATGTAATAGTGACCATAATGTCAAATGGTACCAAAGGTACTATAATACACAAAAATTTCAGCAGCTGTTTCAAACTTTGAACCACAAACCTTATGCTCTGCAAGCAATTTAGTGGAACATTATGTTAGCGAGCAGCTAATAGAACTCTGCTGAAGTTATGCACTTTAGCTTTTGTACTGTTCATGCTGTGGGGTGCAGCCTTTAGTACTGCATTCTCTAAATTTTTTTTTTTCCAATATTGTACAGAGTCACCGATTAGGAGTTTGGAAGAACTTTGTACAATGACTAGTTGCACAATGCTACATGCTTCGATTGTATTGTAAGAAGCAGGATGGTACAGTACTCTGAGCTGCAAACATTCGGAGCTCTTATTGGCCATATGGTTAGGATAATAGGATCTGCACAAGAGACAGTAGATATCATCAGAGACTGATGGTTCATAGAACTAAACAATTCTGCGAAAATAGGTAATTTGAAATAATCTTACCTGTCATATCATCAAGGCATAGGCACTAATTCTGATAATCTAGAACTGTTGATAGTTTCTGCAATGTCTTGCTGGCTAAAACTAATTTTAATAACATGAATCCGATAGAGTATGAATCTTGATATAAACAATGTGCTGAAGAATGACCAGAACATTCAGTAAGAACATTTGGTTTAAAATCAGGGCCAGCTGGTGATGATGATGTGAAAATCTGTTACTAGTGCGACTGATAGTATTACATACTCACATTTTTAATGCATTAAAAACACTTTAGATAGTCATGCTGTATATATTTAAAATAATATGAATGAGTATACTGAATGATTAAAACATTAAATATTCATATTCTACATAACTGAAATAATAAATGTGCAGACCAATTTTTTATATCTGTGAATCTTATTTTACATGACACAGACAGTCATCGTTAGCATGTTTTGCATGCTCTGTGTACCTTACCTCTTTCACTCTTCACCTTCTGACACCTGAAGATTTCCTGACTGGACAACATTCACATTAAAATTCGGGGAGTGAACTTTTCAACCTTGCTGTTAACAAATGTGTATATCTCAGAAAAACATAAAAGATACCAAAAAAGTTAAAATGCGAAAATTATTCAGCACACATTTCTCTTCACAATGTTGATAGTATTACAACAGCCAGGCATAATATTTTTTTATTTAACAAGTAATTAGATCATATATAAATTTACTTATTATAATTAGACAAACAAGTATTAATATCTCTGTAACCATAGTAGACAGACAACTATCAGTGTGACTTTTGTTTGGGCAGATGTGATCTTCATTTGGTTGCAAACCAGATTTGTTGGCAGCATTACATTTTTGAGATATTTGCATGATTATGAATACTATACATATCTGAATATTTACTGGTCAGGTATGTGGGAATATCTGCCATGCAGTGCTGGTTAGACACCAACTATTAGTGCAGATTTTTTTAGGTGTTGTGTATACTTTCATTTGATACCATGGAGTCTCATGATTCACATTATTAATATAAATATGATTCAAATTATTAATATAATTATTGACTTATGGCTTACAGTCATAATATTTCCAGAAGAAAACTCACAAGTTTTGTCTTACAAGTACCCCACTCATATGATAAGCCCTTCATGGCCTTTTTGGTAACTGGGCACATGAAATACTGACTCACAATCTGTCCAAGTGCAGTATGTCAGAGATATGAGCAGAACTATGATAATTATGCTAATGTGCATATGTTATTACTGAACAAGTTTGAACATCAGCCCAGAAAGTTATAATTTTCTTGTTATGAATTACCTTACTCATCTGAGGAGCCTATTCTATGCAATTACTGTATCAGGACTACTGTCAACAGTATGAAAGGCATACAGCAAGATCCAACTGCCACATGACCCTGAATGGGGTAATCTGAGTATCACAAAATGAGTGAATAAATGAACATGATGTAATGCAATACTTTGGAGGAGACAACATTTATCTGAAAAGCAGACTCCACGCTGCAGGGTCTGGAGTTTGGATGCATGTAATGGTTTTTCAGGTGTTGTAGCTTGGGGGGTTGTGAGTTCAAATCTCATCAAGGCCTCAGCTTGTACTTTATTTGGGCTAAGCCCTTGGGTCAATATCCTAGTAACCACCTATGGACCTTTACAGTCGGCCATTTCTGGTACCTCCATTATCCTATTCAGAGTCACATGCCAGGTGGATTCTATTTTAGCAAGTTATGGTAATTATGAGCATATGCCATACATTTGTATTATTACCACGAAAACACTCATTTTTTTTACAGTACCGAGTACCACACTGGTAAATGCCAGTTATTTACCAGAATATGATAGTAAAACAAATATGCATTTTAAAGTACTAAACAGATCAAAATATCTTCAGACTCTTTGCAGGAGGCCAGCAGATATTAGTGACCAGTACTGCAGCACTGTCTAAGTTTGTTTGGTTCTATGAATTGCAATGTCATGTACTGAAAGTCCACACTGCATTTATACATTGCATACAATGAGGAGACAAAGTCAGACTTACTTGAGTCCAATACTTTACTTCCAGAAAAGTTTTGTTGAATTTAGTAAAGAAAAAAGTTAAAGGCAACAAAGAAATTAAACTGAAGGATTGTCTATGTGTCTTGTGGTGTAAGACATTCCAGATTATTCCATAAGGATTGCCTTTCTGATGTCAGTCATGAAGTAATGAATACCTTCATTTGTTAAATACACCCCATCATGAATGTATAGTTCTGGAGGGGATGTAGTCATGGTCGGTTGCCTACATGTAAACCACTCTAATGCCATCATCAGTCCCCTTATGTATCCATTGGTCAACCTGCAAATTCTTTCAGATGCTTTTTGCTTCACAGCACACCTCCAGAAGAGTTGATGAATAATGCTGGACCATATTATCTGAGTTGCTGGCCACCATGAATGCAATCCAGCAATAATCTGCAGAATTTCCACCTTCAGTATGCATAATGGATGTGCTGCAATCTTTGCCTCCAATGCGCAGTACCAAAATACTGGGTGTTATGCCTTCATCACATTTTGCCCTAAGCAGAGGAATCAGGCCAACCCACTATGTCCTCTCCTGCTCACCCACTCAATGTTGACAGATTCCTGATGCAACCACAGGTCTACTCCCAATGTCTTCTTTGCTCTAACTGCTGTCCAATGCACATATGAATGTCCACATATATTGATGCACTTCTTTATAGGTTCTATACTTGTCAAAAGACATTAAAAGACTTGAGAAATAGCAGTAAATAGCCAGATTACACAGAAATCACAGAGATTCTGCAATATGTAATCTGTTAGTCCCAGAGAACCACACTAGACTAACACACGCTCACTCACACACACCCAACAAAGTGAAAGGCACTCAATGTACAATTGAAGGGCAGAGCAAATCCCACCTCTCCACTCATGCTACAATGGTACATGGGACCTAACAACAGCCCCATATGCAGTGGCATGCACACCTACTGCACCTACAAAGAATCGCCCTGGTGACACCTGGTGTCAATGTTGTGCAACCCTGTTGCTCTTTATTATAAGTCATACTACACAAACAGACAGTGAACCTGGGAAAGGGAAGAACAAAGCACACTTCTCCACTCATACTGTGATGCTACATGGGACTGAGCAACAGACCCATGTGTCATGGCATGCACACCCACTGCACCGAGACAAGAGGATACCTTGTGTCAGTACTGTGCAACTCTGCTGTTCTCCTTTACAGAGCATACTAAGCAGACAGACAAATAATGTACCAGGGAAAGTCAGAGAGAGCAGGACCCAATCTTGAATGCGGTTTCCTCCCCCCAGACAGCAGGACCCTGAACCTGCAGGCAGACCCCTCCCCAGACAGCAGGACCCTGGGCCTGGACACAGATCCCTCACCCTTAGACAGCAGGACCCTGAGCCTAGTTGCAAATGCCTCCTTCCTGACAGCAGGATCCTGATCCTAGACTTAGATGCCTCCCCCACAGACAGCAGGAATCTGAGCCTAGATGCAGATGCCTCCCTCCAGACAACAGGACCCTGAGCCTGGATGCAGATGCCATCTTCTAGACAGCCTGGATGCAGATGCCTCCCTATAGGCAGCCTGGATGCAGACACCTCTCCTCAGACAACAGGACCAAAGCCTGGACAACCATTGCATTGATGCAGAGTCTCTGAGTGGATACCTGATGTTAGTGCTGTGCATGTCTGCTGTTGTACCTTACTGATCACACAAGGAAGGAGACACACAAAAGCATTTCAGGGAATGTCAGATTGATAGAGCGCACATGGCCATTGGGCCAATGGAGGCAGCAGTCACATGTGGGACACAGGACATAAGGGATGTGTGGATCACTATGTGTATTGCATGCAGAAGTTGCACATCAAAACCTGTCTGTTGAAAATGTAAAAGAGATGCCACACACCTGCATTTCCCTTGCTGATGGTGAAGATATCATCCTATCAGCTGCATTGCTTGCTTTGGTCCATGTGGTCGACTGCCATACCTGAAAAAGTATGTGGTAACTGATGCTGCTATTATGTAGTTTTTCAGTAGAAAAGTACAATATATTTTCATCTGTGCTCAGTCACTCACAGTTGCTCTTGATTTAATTGAATCTGTGCTACTTGACAGCTGAAAGTCTGAGATTGTCTTTCTATGCTGTTGCAAGCGAATGTCCACTTTGCTGCTGAATAATGTAATTAAGTGTGTAATGATGGTTTTATTCAGTTTGGCTTCAGTTAGTATTATGACTTGCCTGCATTTGCATAACTGAGGTAGGATGCACAATTTACCAACGTACATCATGTATCCTTGTGATGGCTCTGTATGCTTACTTTGTAACAGACAGTCACTGCATCTGGCTTTCTGCATTCTAATTGCATAATACGGCCCCTGTTGCAATGGTGTGTTTATACTCCTCAGTGCAGGGATCCTTTCCAGATCAGAGATCTCTATAGATGTCAAGCTAGCATTTATGATGACAACAATTCACAGAAATCCATTTGTGTTTGTGGGTGAACATTTCCATAATGGGAATGAACATAAGAAATACAGTGACAATAACCACATCCCACAGAAACCAGAGCAGGTACATCCACCACTTCACTGCTCTTCTTCTTGTGGTATATTATTGTGCCCTCAACTGATCTGTGACATCAGCACCATTCATGTAGTTGTGAAGCAAAAAAGAGATGGGCAGGGTATCTGAATATGAGTGCTGTCATTCTGCCTTCTCCGCACAGTAGAGTTACGTTCTATCGGAATAGTGTTAGTTGACAGCAGAAAGACTGTATGATCGTCCTTCTATGTTGCAAGCAATGAGCCAATCTGCCCCTGAACAATGTCTCTTCTGTGGAGCTTCCTCATGGCCACATTATTGAGATCACATAACCATCCTGCATGACTGGTGCGCATGGTCCCACAACAGTACAGCCCATGCTGCAGTAACATATTAGCCAGGCCTGCAGACATGAAAAAGTGATCAGAGTACACACTGTGATATTTACCATACAAACCCTCTGTGAGATCCATGATTACACAGTGTGCAAGTCCGACCTCAGGTGCCCCTTCCTTCTTTTGTGTATGCAAGTTACTGACATAACTACTGTGGTATTTAGCCAGTACCCACACCTTGATACCATATTTTTGTGTATTGGCTGGCATGTATTGACAGGAGCTCAAGTGATTCCAAAATGCCACAATAGCCTCATCTACAGGCACCTCTCTATGGAGGTTATACTGGCTGTGGAAAGCCTCAATAAGTGCCTTCAACACAGACTATATATGGTGCAATTTATCATGGCCTGACTCACCCCTAGGGGAATTGGTGGTGTTATTCATAGGTTCATAGGTGTGTACTAGGCTAATGGCCCTGGGTCCTTGGCATAGTGCCACTCGACCTTAGTTCCCAGTGCTTCTGTCGCATAGAGCCACTGGTGTTATTCCCGGAGTGAATTTTCTGTTTCCCATCCACTCATCTAGATTTCTCTTGAAATGGGTCAGTGAGGTGCTCTGCTTGACATGTGTGGGAAGTCTGTTCCATAGCATGGCAGTCTCTGGGTTATGAACCTACCCCTCCAGCATGTTCTGTTAATTGTGGTAATGAGGTTGAGGTCTCTGGAGCGTGTTGTGTGGAGGGATTAGGATTTCTTTAGATGTAGCATTTCTAACAGAGCTGGGTTAGACATGGCTTTGTAAGTCAAGCAGAGATCGCCTCTAAGCAGGCAATATGAGACAGAGAATAGTTGGAGTTTTTTAAGTCTGTTCATGTAGGACAAGTGTTTAAGGCCTAGGATCCTCTTTGTGAGGTACTTTTGTGGCCTCTCCAGTTGTTGCAGGTGTCTAGTGAGGTACATGCCAAATGGGGGATCGTACTCGATGATTGGCCTAATGAGGGAAGAGTTGAGGGAGGCAATGACCTCTTTCTTCTTGGATGCAAAACCCTTAGTAATGAGATGTGCCAAATAGAAGGACTTTCTGACCACAGTGGCAATGTGGTGATCAAAAGAGAGGTTGCTGTCAACCTGTGTTCCCAGATCTCTTATAACATCTTCTGTGTTCAGTGGACTACCATCAATGTGGTAATTCATTGGAACCGGGTTTTTCCCAAAGGGGATGACGACACATTTTTTGGCATTCAGCTTAAGGCCATGGTTCTAACACCAGTCATTGGTCACAGTGAGATCATTCTGTAGGATGTCAACATCACTTGGGGAGTTAATAATAGCTCCCAACTTGCAATCATCTGCAAACTTTGTCAGCCAGATTCTTTTTGTGTTGGTCTGGACTTCAGAGAAGTAGATACCAAACAGAAGAGGACACAGGACTGAACCCTGTGGGACTCCACTCATGACTAATTGGCAGTCTGACTTGGAGTCAGCTACTTTCACACTGTGGGTTCTATCTGTGAGCCTGTTTGCAACCCACCTAGTGATATGGGGGTTGATGCCAAGCTTAGTGTGTTTTTCCATGATTCTTGAGTGGAGAATGGTATCAAAAGCCTTGGCCAGATCAAGGTAGGCTGTATGAACCACCTTGCTTTCATCCACAGCTCTGGTGACTGACTCAAAGAAGTCGACCAAGTTGAGCAGGCATGATCTACCCTTCACAAAACAAAACTGTGTGGGATCCAGAATTTGGAGATTCCCTATAGCCTTGTTTATTAGGTCCATGATGATGTGTTCCATAGCTTTGCATATCAGACCTGTCAGACTAATGGGACGATAGTTTCCAGAGTCTGTAGTTGCTCCTCCTTTGTGGAGAGGGATGCCTATAGCAGTGCACCATTCAGTAGGAACAAAGCCTGAGATGAGGCTGTGATTGAACAGGGCACACAGGTGAGGTGCCAGTCCACTCTGTAGTTCATGTAGAACACAGCCAAGGATATTATCAGGTCCCATAGAAGCTATATTCTTGGCCTTGGACAGTGTTGTTTTAACCTGTGCAGCAGTAATACTGGGTGCCTGGAAATTTACTGGTATTGTGATTGGTCCTTTGGGGGGGGGAGAGAGGGGTAAAGTTGGCTCTGAATCTGTTGGCCACTATATTGACAATATCTGTTGACTCAGTATAGGAGGTACCATTGTGCAGTAGCTCAGAGCAAATCTGGGTATTGCCATGGAGGTTCTTTACATAACTATAGAAGACCTTGTGGTTGTTTTTACTATCTGCTGCAATTCTGTTTTCATATCTAGCTTTAGAGGATTTGATGAGGGATCTCAACGTTTTGTTGAGGCTGATGAGTGAGTTTTTCCAGTCTGGGGACTTCACCTTATTCCACATCAGTTTCCTCCTTCTGTTGTAGAGTTTGTTTATGGCAGGGGATCAGCAGATTGGCTTCCTTTTTTTGGAGTAGAGCATCTTGGTTCTATTGGGTATGACGAGATCCATGCATTTGTGTACGTGTTTGTACAGTGTATTGGTGTATAATTAGGCGGTCATGCAACTATTCTCCTTTTGCATGGGTGCTGTAAAGTTAGCCACCTCTGTTCTTAGGAGCCCAAAGTTAGCTTTGGAGAACTTTTTCATGGTGGTTATCTTTATGAGGGGGGTGGGTGGGAAGGATGTGGATTTCCAAGGTGATTAGTTTGTGGTCGGATCTAACCAGGGAGGAGTTGACTATTGGTGTAGAGCAACGGTGGCCCATGTTAGTAATGTCCAGGTCAAGGATGTTGCTACTTCTAGTGGGGGTAAGAATGAGCTGGTCCAGGGCATTGGAATTAATGAATTCCAGGAAACATTGAGCAAGTGTACTGGTACATGAGCAGTTTTTCCAGTTAATGGAGGGGTAGTTAAAGTCACGCAGCGTGAGTGTGTTAGGTTGGACCCTAATATTCTCCAGGGTACTTAAGAACATGGAGTGAGTGTCTTAGGACATGGTTGGGGACCTATAACAGGCTACGACCTGAATCACTGTCTTACCCAATGTTAGCTGCACCTGAAGTATCTCTGATGTGTTATGTTGGGCTACCAGTCTGGAGGTGTGCACATCTTTTATGAAAATGGAAACACCACCACCTTTGGAGCTTTGGTTGAAGTTCTGGAGCCAAAAGGTGTGGAATGAGTTATAGCCTGGTAGTGCAGGGGTGCTTTCTGCGTCCTTGAACCAGGTCTCTGTTACAGCACAAATGCTGATGTTCTCCATTTTATGGAGTGCTTTGAGTGAGTGCATTTTGAGATTTATACACTAGCACTGAGCAGCATGACCCTCAGATTGCATTTGTTTGTAGCTGTTATGGTGGTAAGTTGGTCTTTGGAACACCGCCTAAAAAAGGCACTATAGGGGTGGCAAGAGCCTTGGCCAGTATCCAGAAGCCCAGGGTTGACAGATGCAGGCCATCTCTGGCAAAGCATCGAGGTCTGTCAATCATGCCATCCCTGGCAGACAGATATGACACCAGAAACTTAGCCAATTGTTGAAATCAATCATTTTCTGCTTGTTCTGGGGTATCATTCTGGGTGATGCTCAGGGCTAGGATCATACCCACCTGGGATACATAATCCAAGAGCTCCTCCATGTCTCTTTTCATGTAGTCCAGGGAGGTACATCTCAGGTCATTCACACCCACATGTAGAATGACAGAGTAATATTTGTACCTGTTGTTGAGGGACCTGAGTGCATGTGTTATATGGTGGATCCTGGCACCTTACAGGCAGTTGACTGTTACTTTCGCCTTATTCAACCTAGTGAGTGGGACATCAGTGTGCCTCACTATCGAGTCACCAATGACTAGTGTGTTGGGCATGCTGTTTTGCCTTAGGGGCTTTGGTTGAGTGGAACAGTGTTTAGGAGAGATATGTGTCTCATGATTAGTATTGTGTTGTGGTGGTTGAGTGGATTTCTGCCTTGGAGGTCTCTGACATTTAGGTAGATCTTTATCAAGAGCCTCCACGAAGGTGGGTGTGTGGTTTGCATTTTTATGTGAAGGCAGTGCTGGTGTGTGTTCTGGAGGGCTATGTGTTCCATGTGGTTTGGTGCAAGTGTTGATCTTCTCCTCTTGACCAACCATTCCGGTCTTGGTTGGAGAGTTCGTGACTTCCAATTTGGATATTCAAGTGCATCTTTTGCAAGTCTGAGTGTTGGGAGATAAGACGAGAGGGTTGTCAGTGTACCTGAGGCAGATGCTAAATTGCTTCAGGATGCCCAAGTTCACCAGGTTAACAGGAGGAAGCACAGGGAATTGACCTTTAGACATGCCTGGAGGGGTGGGCATTAATAATAAGTACTGGACCTGTTTCCTTGTAAAATGTTTAGTGCTGGTAGCACTTTTGTGTGCTACAATAATTGCTACAAGAAGTCTGGTATGTTAAAGTGCTAGACTAATAAGCTAGTAAAAGTGGAGGAGAGGAGAGAACTAGCAGATCTAAGGGAAAAATGAAGAGCAGATTTGTGGCACCTCTCAGAAGTTTACAAACAGTGCTGGCTGCAGCAAATCTGTATCTGGACTAGACTAGTTACAGGGAAGGTGGGA
The DNA here is from genome assembly GCF_019279795.1 of Protopterus annectens. Classification (NCBI taxonomy): domain Eukaryota; kingdom Metazoa; phylum Chordata; order Ceratodontiformes; family Protopteridae; genus Protopterus; species Protopterus annectens. Next base: position 1,813,738,897 of record NC_056735.1, read on the forward strand.
AACAAGCGCGAATGCAGACTTTTAAACCAGAAAGTTGAAGGAGATGGAAAAAAGTGCTTAAACGGCCAATAAACTACAATTTCTGGGCCAGAAACCACTCCTCTTGTGGTAGAAAAGCTACCTAGTGCATACCACTCCCACTGATAAGCTAGAAGGCTTCCCTCAATATAGAAAGGCTTGGGGGGCTCAGAAGCTTGCATACAGTCCTGGATACAGCAAATCTGTATCTGGACTAGACTAGTTACAGGAAAGGCAAGAAAAGCACAAACACGGGCTTTTAGACCAGAAAGTTGAAGGAGATGGAAAAATTGTCCAAACGGCCAATAGACTACAATTTCTGGGCCAGAAACTACTCCTTTTGTGGTAGATAGGTTACCTAGTGCTTATCACTCCCACTGACAAGCTAGAAGGGTTCCCTCCAACACAGAGAGGCGTGGGGGGCTCAGAAGCTTACAAACAGTCTTAGATACAGCAAATCTTTATCTGGACTAGATTAGTTATAGGAAAGGTGGGAAACAAGTGCAAATGCAGGCTCTTAAACCAGAAAGCTGAAGGAGAGGGAAAAAGTGCTCAAATGGCCTATAAACTACAATTTCTGGGCCAGAAACCACTCCTGTTGTGGTAGATAGGCTACTTAGTGCTTACCATTCCCACTGATAAGCTAGAAGGCTTCCCTCTAGCACAGAAATGCTTGGGGGGCTCAGAAGTGTGCACACAGTCCTGGATACAGCAAATCTGTATCTGGACTAGACTAGCTACAGCAAAGGTGGGAAACAAGTGCAAATGCGGGCTTTTAGACCAAGCAAAAATTAAGACAATGTAGAACTCTGAAAAGTTATAGTGCCAAGAAATATACTTATCAGCGATATATTTCCAAATTGTTTGAGAAGCACTCTTCCATCAGAACACAAGGAGATTCTAACAGTATATGCAGAAATTTACAAATAGGGACTATTTTTAAATCAGCAAGCCTTGAAACAATCAGATAACACAAAAGCTGTTAGACCAGTTTTATAAACTTTAACACCACCACAGGAATAGGGGGGATCCAGTTTCAGAGCAGATCAGAAATAGCAAACAATGTCAGCAAATATATAAAATAATTCAGTCAAGCAAAAATTAAGACAATGCAGAACTCTGCAAAGTTAAAGTGCCAAGAAATATACTTATCAGTGAAATATTTCCAGATTGTTTGAGAAGCACTCTTCAGTCAGAACACAAGGAGATTCTCTCTGTGTGTGTCTCTCTCTCTATATATTTAAAATGGATGTGAGTTCCAGTCGTTCCAGGTGCAGCTCACAGCCTGATCAAACAAATAACAATGTCCAAAAAGGCAAGTAGTTCTCAACAAACGACCAAATTGCAGTTCCACAATTTATTGAACACGATCACAAACACAATGAACCTCCGAGGGCAGCTCCACAAATGCTGAACACAATCTACCTAGGTTTCTTCCGTATAACACAGACTTCTTCAGAATAATGTGTTTCTCAGCTTAGCCACTTATATATGCATTGAAAACAATTAATATGCATCAATAAAACAATTGAACAAAACAATTTAACAATTGACAACTAAATAGAACTCAATCATACATTTCATTTTCCTTATCTTGTAGCTACACATAGAAATGTATTTAACAACCTACATAATTGAATATTAAATAATTACTACTGTAAGACCAACCAAATGAATATAAAATATAAATTGATATAAATGTTAAGATTAAAATATTGTTAAATAATTTGAACATAAATCATGTATGTATGTATATTGAGTTAAAATCATTATGTTCTTATAAAAATATATGAATGTATAAATTTAAAAACATGCTTGAATGTATATTTATATGAGTGTATGTCAGTATATTCAATTGTCTAATATAACCTTGATATATATAAAATTGATAAACCCTTATAATAAATTATATTTGTAATATATAAATAAATAAATAAATATAAAATGTATATATGTAAACATGTTATACGAATTTATATACAGTAATCAATGTTAGTGATTAATACAAAAATGTATATATAAAAAAATATATATATTAGCTTGTGCATACTCTGAATGCATCTGTATGATAAAAACATCTAAACAACTAAAAATATATATAAAAATGTTTGTATAAATATTGATGATGCTATATATACATGATTTAACGCCCCTTAATATTTATATTTTATATTCATTTGGTTGGTCTTACAGTAGTAATTATTTAATATTCAATTACGTAGGTTGTTAAATACATTTCTATGTGTAGCTACAAGATAAGGAAAATGAAATGTATGATTGAGTTTTATTTAGTTGTCAATTGTTAAATTGTTTTGTTCAATTGTTTTATTGATGCATATTAATTGTTTTCAATGCATATATAAGTGGCTAAGCTGAGAAACATTATTCTGAAGAAGTCTGTGTTATACGGACGAAACCTAGGTAGATCGTGTTCAGCATTTGTGGAGCTGCCCTCGGCGGTTCATTGTGTTTGTGACCGTGTTCAATAAATTGTGGAACTGCAATTTGGTCGTTTGTTGAGAACTACTTGCCTTTTTGGACATGGTTATTTGTTTGATCAGGCTGTGAGCTGCACCTGGGACGATTGGAACTCACATCCATTTTAAATTTGTGTCGTGTCTTTTGGTTCTCTCTCTCTCTCTATATATATATATATATATATATATATATATATATATAAAATAAATAAATATATGTATATATATATATATATATATGGTTCCACTTCATATCATCGAATTACCATTTCATCAAATTGCAAATCATCGAGACCAAATCGTCGAAAACTCATTTCATCGAATCTCAAATCATTGAAAACTATGAATTCAACTATTCGATGAAATGGTAATTCGATGATATGAAGTGGAACCATATATATATATATATATATATATATATATATATATATATATACACACACACATATATATATATATATATACACACACATATATATATATATATATAGATATAGACACACACACACACACACACACACACACACACACACACACACACACACACACACACACACACACACACTATATAAGCCCTGGTCTACTCAGACCTATGCCAGAGACCCATGCTAATGGTGGGAGAGGTGTATGTGCTCCTTTTGGCCAGTGTGTGACCACAATAAAGCCCAGCAGCCCTGAGTCAATAAGCTACTGGCCAGCTGGTGTCCAGTTGCCCAGCTTGGGTCACCTGGAATAGCTCTATTGATTGAAATCTGGACGTAACATCAATCAACCTGCCAAATATGAACTGAGAATTGCTACACTCACTGTAGGTTCACTGACAGGATGCAGCTTGGAAGAGGATGACATGATAGTACAGAGGAGGATGGACATTCTATGTATCTAAGAGACAAGATGGAAGGGCAGAGCAGCAATGTCACTTGGCTTGGGATCCAGAGTCTACTACTCAGATGGAGGACAGGCTAGAAATGGTGTTGGAACAGCTGTGAGAGAGAGGTTTCAGAAAACACTGGGGGATGTCATCATGATTAGTGACAGACTCATGGCAATCAGACTCCAGTTTAATGATAGGGCAATATTCATAATCTCAGCCTATGCCCCACAGCAGGGTTGTGATAGTGAGGCAAAGAGAGCATTCAGACAGCATTTGCAGAACCTACTAGATAAAGTAGGGCAACATGAATTGGTGTCGATGAAGGGTGACTTGAATGCACATATTGGGATAGACATAACAGGATATGAGGACTGCCTGGGTCCACATGGGTGGGGCAACAGGAATAAAGAAGGAGAGGCCATTCTAGACTTCTGTCTGACAAATGGCTTGCTAGTAGCCAACACATGGTTGAGAAAGAGAGAGAGAGTCACAAGATCAGATACAAGAGTGTCCAGCATGTAACTCAGGTAGACTTCCTCCTAGTAAGGAAAGGGGACTGGGGTAGAATCAATGACTGCAGAATCATCACCATTGAAACAGTCAGCCCACAGCATAAACCACTGGTCACCACAATCAGCTGTAAGCAGTGGACAGAGAAGGCTCTAAGGTCAACAGAGAACAGGCTGAAGACCTGGAAGATGACTGGAGAGAAAGTATATAATTCAAGGAATTACTCAGGGCTCTAGCACCCAAGAAAAGGGGAAATAGTTGGAGATGAAGAAGAATGGCATCACCTCAAAACAGCATATGTGAGGACTACAGAACAGCTATGTGGCCCAGCCAGATATGGAAATAAGGTACATAAAGAAAACTGGTGGTGGAATGTAGAAGTCTAGGAAGTCACCAAAAGAAAGGAGGAGTGCAGGAAAAAGTGGGAGATAGAGAAGACTGACCAGGCTAGGAAGAAATACTGATTAGCTAACAAAGAAGTCAAGAAAGGGGTTTCATTCACAAAGAACAGGGCATCAGAGGCACTCTGCCAGCCTTTGGAAAGTGACTCATTGGGTGGCACAAAGAAAGTATATTGGGTTATGAGGCAAAGACAGAAAGATAAAGAAGACAGTTAGACACACTTCATAAGGGATGCCAGCAACAACCTGCTCACCAGTCCACAGGACATCAAAGGCAGATGGAAGGAGTACTACTGGCAGCTTCTAAATGAAGAAAACCCCACAGCAGCAGTACTGCCCCAGACACAGCCTGTGATGAGAGAAGAAGAGAAGCCTACCCCAGAAGAAGTAAGAATAGCTCTAAGGAAAATGAAGTCAGAGAAAGCAGCAGGCTCAGATGAGGTCACAACAGATATGATAAAGATCTAGGAGAGATAAGTGAGAACTGGCTCTTGAGGGTACTCATAGCAGTGTAGAGAGAAAGGTGTATTACAGATGACTGGAGAATAAGCATTCTTGTGCTACTGTACAAGAACAAAGGGGACATCCACAATTGTGGGCAGTACAGAGGCATCAAACTCCTGTCACATTGCATGAAAGTTCTGGAGAGGGTGATTGATAAATGGATACACAGAGTAGTAGAAAGTAACATGGGAGATGAGCAGTTTGAATTCAGATCACGATGTGGCAGAACTGATCTGATGTTTGCAGTGAGAAGGATAGTTGAGAAGATGCTAGAGATGAGGAAAGAGTCCAACTGGGCATTCCTAGACAAGATCCCATGAAAACTGATTTGGGCAGTACTGCAGTGGTTTGAAATCCCAGAAACATTGGTAGAATTAGTGCAGGTTATGGACAAGGACCCAGTGGCTCAAGTTCAAACAGTGTTTGGTCTCACAGATGGGTTCCCAGTAGGAGGGTTGTGCACCAGGGTTCAGCTCTGAGCCCACTGCTGTTAATAGTGGTGATGGAATACATTAGCAAACAGGGCAGAGGGGACAGATCAACAAAGTTGCTGTATGCAGACAATATGGCATTACAGACAGACTCTGAGCAAGAACTTCAGCAAAGGATATGGGAATGAAATGCAAATCTGAAGGTACATGGGATGAAACTAAGCACAGATAAGAGAGTGGTAATGACAACAAATTGGGGAAATCAGAAGAAGCTGAAAACTGAGATGGAAGGGAAGATAGCGGAACAGATTAGTAGCTTCAAGTATTTGTGAGGGGTAGTTGAGAAGGGAAACCTGAATGAATAGGTCAAAGCTACAATCTGAGAGGCTGCAGCTAACTGACATGGAGTCTGAGGTGTAGTGAATGACAGAAGAATGCCAAAGAAGCTGAAAAGTAAGGTATACAAGACAGTGGTGCAACCAGTAGTACTGCATGGCACAAAAAATTGGGCAGCAAAGGCAGAGCAGATGAGGAAGCTAGAGGTAATGGAAATGAAGTACGTGAGAAGGGTGGTAGGATGTACACTGGTGGACAGATGAAGAAATGAGGACATAACAGCAGAAGCCAAATTAACTCCAATTGCAGAAAAGATCAGATAGAACAGATTATGGTATTTCAGACTTACGTGCAGAAAAGAAATAGACTATCTGGTGAAGAAGATTTGGGACAGACAGGAAGAAAGTAAGAGGAAATGAGAGCATACAGCAAAGAGGCGGATGGATTGTGTGTGAAAAGACCTGCAACAGTCAGGCATGTGTCGAAGAAGGTAGGAGTGTGGCATTGAATCGAAAGAGAGATGGCGACAGTTAACATGACACCCTAGCCCCATGTAGAAAGTAGGAAAAAGGGTGTTGTAGATGAAGATACACACACACACACACACACACACACACACACACACACACACACACACTGTATGTATATACACACATACACACACACACACACACACACACACACACACACACACACACATACACACACACACACACACACACACACACACACACACACACACACACATGCATAAATATAAACACATGTATATATGTATAAACATATAAATCAACATGTATAACAGCATACCCTGATATTGCTAACAATATTTCTTTCATACATTCAGCACTAGGAATACTAACTCAGCAAGAGGTCAGGAATTCTGAATGTGTCAGCAGTAACCTCTTGGGTAGTCAGCTGAAAAAAAAAAGATCGTTAGCAATTCTGTAGCTGCCATTTAGTACCTTTGTCAGAGTATAAGCTATTCACTCCAACTGTGTGAAGCAGAGCAATTACAAAACCATTATAATAATGCAAACTCAATCTCTGGGAATTCAAACTCAGGCAGAAGGTTGAAAACTGGAAAGGAGGTCATTGTATGGTTGCCATGGTGACCAAAAATGTAAAAAAGTTTTTCTGCAACTTACATGCCACAATATGTCTTACTGATATCCTCAACTCAGCAGAAAAAAAAAAAAAGATTTGACTTCTGTCATTGTGATCATAAACTTGTTTCTAGATTTATATCACCTGTAATAATATATATTTCAAAAGAAAAAAGGGCCACATAATCAGGAAATTTTGTTCCTTTTTCCATTCTAGTCATTCACACAATGCACCAACACTACCTAGCAGGCTACCTAGACAGACAAAGACCAGAGATACATGCTAAATGACTCTGTTTATTGTTTAATCAACTGCACTGAGACAGTCTCCCCCAGGGGTATCCAACGACAGTGCTGTACATCTCTGGTATTCTCCATTATGGGTCACACCATGCAGATAGACAGAGAGAGAGAGACAATGTACCTGTGAAGAGCAGAGGAAAGCTCACTTCTCCACTTGTGCTGTGATGGCACATGGGATGGAGTGACTGCCCCACTTGCCATGACATGCACACCCACTGCATCGAGACATAGACTCCCAAGGGATACCTGGTGCTGGTGCTGTGCATCTCTGCTGTTCTCTGTTACAAGTCACACCATACAGACAGACATACAGACAATGTACCAGGGAAGGGTAGAGACAGCAGGACCCTGAGACTGGAGGCAGATACCTCTCCCAAACATTAGGACCCTGAGCCTGGATAAAGACACCTCCTCCCAGACAGCAGGACCTGTCACTGGACACAGCTGCCTCCTCCCAGACAGCAGGACCTGTGACTGGACACAGATGCCTCTGCATAGACGACAACAACATCTGCACTTAGACACAGATGTCTCTCCCCAGACAGCTGGACCTGAGCTTGGATGCAGATACCTCCCTCCCAGACAGCATGACCTGAGCCTGGATGCAGACACCTCCTCCCCAGCAACAGGACCTGCGTCTGGAAACAGACACCTTCCTCCTATCATTAGGACCTGTGGACATTCCAACTGTTGTATATGACTAGTCAGGTACATACTGAAGGGGACAGTGTACTCAAAGATGTGTCTGATAAGGGCATGAGTAGAGATGTAATATAACTTCTTTGGTGGACCAGGATGCCATACCCTTACTTATAAGTTGGGAAATATAGAAAAATGTTCTTACTAGTTTGGCAAAGTGTTGGTCAAAGGCCAGATTATTGTCTACATTTATTTATTGATTTATTTATTTCCAGTTTGATGACCAGGGAAGTCCACTGGTACCAAGGAGACCGCTTTCAGTAGAGGCCCGGGGAGAAAAGCTCCAACAATACAAAATACAGTGGGATACAGAATACAATACAAAATACAGTAGGATACATATTCAAGTAACTACCCAGAATATAAATACACAGCAAATGCAAAGTAGAAATACAAAATATATGCCGTTTAAAGAAAACTATTTACAATATTGGTCTAAAAACTGTTGTAGTTATCAAATTGAGGACATTAGTAAGTTTGGAGTTATATTTATAATAGCATATTGGAACAAACAAGATTTTCTAGATATGGGAGGTTGCAATGTAGAAAAATATAGAGTACTGACAAGAGTTATTATTCCTTTTGTAGAGAAGGTTAGTATAGAGCTTAGGTGTTGAAGGGTTAGAAGGGGGAGTGAGCTAGGTTCTAAGATCCCTAATTACCAGGTTAGCACTTAGGGGTGTCTTAGCAATGGAGTATTTTGTATTGGTAGATGTTTTCCCAAAAGGTACTATAATGCACTTCTTTGCATTAAGTTTTAATCTCTAGCTTTGGCACCAGTCATTTGTCTATTTTAACCCCTGGATGTTAGTGTCAAAGGGCGAATTTATGATAGATCCCAGTTTGCAGTTGTGTGCGAACTTGGTGAGCTAGAAACCACTGACATTAACATTGACTTCCAAGAAGTAGATGCTAAACAGGAATGGACCCAGCATGAACCCTGTGGCACTCCACCGGTGATCTGCCTCTTGGTGGAGGTGGGCTCATCAATCATGACTTCTTGGGTCTTATCTGTGAGACAGCTGGCAATCCAACAAGTTGTGTAGGGATTTAGCCTAGTTTGGTGAGTTTGCCCACAATACCTGAGTGGGTATTGTGTTGAATGCCTTAGCCATATCTAGGTAGATGGTATGGACTGTTTTCCTTTCATCCATTGCCTTGGTTACCTTCTCAAACAAGTCTACCAGGTTAAGTAGGCATGACCTTCCTTTGACAAAATCAAACTGGGATGGGTCCAGTGTTTATAGGTTGCCAATATCTTTGTTGATCATTTCCATGATATTTAGTACAATGACTTTGCATATTAGACTAATCCGACTAATGGTTTAGAGTTTCTGGGGTCAGCTGATGGTTCACCCTTGTGAGGGGGGATAGCCATTGCCATCCTTCATTTGCTTTGTATGTAACCTATTTTGAGGCTGTAGTTGAAAAGTGACTGAAGTGATCCTTATAGGTGATATTACAGGCTATTTAGGAGGCAACCCGGGATATTGTTAGGCCTCAATGATGCTATGATTTTAGCCTTAATGAGTGCTGCTATGACTTGCTCCCTGCTGATAATTTGGGGGGGGTTATCCTGGTAGGGATTTCACAATGGGTAGTGGGGGCAGTGGGGTTAAAGCATGAGATGAATTTGTTGGTCAGCAGATTCACTATGACACTCTGCTCAGTGAAGCTGGTATCATTGACTACCAGTTCTGCATAGTGTTACATGTTACCTTTGAGGTTTCAGACATAGCTGTAGAAGTTTAAGAAAGCTTAGCAAGTAAAAGTTATGTATCATATGATTGCTATTTCTTAAGTCTGTATAAACTGTAATGGTGTCAGAATATGTCTACATGACTGCCTCTTCCATTTGGCTGTTCCTTACATCCATAATAATTGTTTTTAAAATTGCGCACAACATTGTGTCAATACATACTTTATGGTATGACAGGCAACACATGTTGAATACTTGTACAAATAAGATCAGAAAAGGAAAAAAAGAGTGCTCTTAATTAGAAAGAATATTTTTGAGGCACGTTTGCTCCCTGAAGCTGGCCATAAGCTGTTCTCAGGGTCTCTTCTTGTTCACAGGGTCTAGTGAACCCAACATGGCCACCCTTGAAGTAACTCCATCCCTAGTTCAGAGCTGGTAAGGAGCTCAAGGCTTCTTAGGGCATAATGTTGCCAAGCAGTGTCTTTACTCCTAAAGAACCTGCCCAAACATGCACTTGTACCATTCAAAAGAAGTGCAGTGTCTTCTCATTCTCTGCCCTTGTTGTCTGGAATGGTCCATGTCCAGCAATAATTAAAATGAAGAGACTAAACATCTTGACAGAAACCTCTGAGTGCAAATTAAAAGGTAAGGTCTCTTACATCTTTACAATTCTTAAGTCCTTCTGCTAGTACGTTCTGTTCAAAAATGATATATTTGGTGTTTTACTATAGGTGTTATTATGTAATAAAATGCTGTGTATACTGTGTTGTTAATTCTCTTATTATGTATTTATAGGTACCAGATGACATCTGTATGACATCTGTCTAGTATACTGACCTTGTTTTTAATGCATTAAATAATGAATGCGTAATAACATTCTCTTGAGTAAAATGTATATTCTTACTTTGCTAAACTGTGCACACAGTTAAATCACTAGAGCATAAAGTTATCATGCTGTATATGTCCTTGGTAAATTCACTAATGTCTTTGCACAGGTGTCGTGTAGGGGAAAACTGGTGGTACCGAGGAGAGCATTGTGAAGAATATGTCTCAGAGCCACTTGTAGTGGGCATTGCAGTAGCCTCAGTAGCAGGATTCCTTCTTGTAGCCTCTATAGTCATATTTTTACTGGCCAGGACTCTACGAAGCCACCACACAAAGAGTGACACAGAAGAATCCCTAGGGTAAGTAACCCACTGGCATTTACTTTATGACAAACCTAAGGCATGGTGCTTAACTTATGAATATGATTATTCAAAGATGACTTGATTTGTATGGTATAAGCTTTTATTCACCTGCTGTCAAATGCAAACTATATTTTCAACTTCAGTATCCAAAATGTCTCATTGTGTAACTTGAGTATCAGACAATTTCTTTCTTTCTTTCTTTCTTTCTTTCTTTCTTTCTTTCTTTCTTTCTTTCTTTCTTTCTTTCTTTTTCTCTTTCGTAGGAAAGAATGCATATCCTACTGGACCATTTTCATGCTCCATCCAGGGGAAAACGATCTTCAATTCCATCAAAAAGAATACACAGCAGTCGCAGTATAACATTATCACTGCCAGACAGAATATACATTTTTAAACAATGTTTGCACACACAGTAGTCACAGTATATCTGTAACATTGTCAGAATATGGGTCTAGGACACATGCTTGACTAGCATATGTCCGAATCACAAAACATCGAACACACATACACTAAAGCGCTTAACATTGAAAAGTGCTTCCATGTATGTGTAGTTCAAAAAAAAAAATCTACGTTTCTGCAGGGGAGCTTTGCCCCCTTGCACCCACCACACCCCCCTACTTTATTATTCTCACTCCGAGATCGCACTACAGTGGGGAAAAGGGAATTTTTCCTTACCCGCACTGTAGTCCGATCTACGAAACAGGCACACATACACGAAAGTGCTTGTCAATGTTAAGCCCTTTCGTGTATGTGTGTTTGATGTTTTGTGATTCAGACATATGCTAGTCGAGCATGTGTCCAGATCCCCAGAATATATACATTTTAAACAGTTACAGTTAAAAAGTAATTAATCAATTATTCAATCAATTATTCAATAAATCTAGAAATTTATATATATTAAACCTCCATATACATCTTGTATTTATATATTTATTCATCTATTTATTTATTCATTTATTTATTTATTTAACAATACTAAATTATAAGAATGAATTTTTAGCTTATTTAAGTTTTATATTGTTAGTATATATGATGTTGATATATTTAATATGTATTTATTCTAAAATTTTTATACATATAAATTATTTATATTTGAAGGTATTCATACATATATATTTCCAACGTTTATATTTTCAACTTTTATATATATATTATACAGCTGAATCTAGGTAAATAGATGAAAATGTTTTTCATTAGGCAACTTAAAGCATATATACATAACATTGGTTTTGATATAGTTTTTATACACTTCATGTATTTATTTTATTTTATTTTCATATAAATATATCACCTATGTTTGAAGGTATTCACTATATATATATGTATATAATTCAATCTTTATATACACAATACAAAGTTGAATTTAAGTGAATAGATAAATATGCCTTTTAGTTGGCAGTTTAAGGTTAAGAGATTAATAGGGTCTCTATGTTTAATATATATGGCTTTACAGTTTTTTGTCATTCTCTTTTTATTGTTTAACACAAAGATTTTGTCATGTCCCTTTTAAGAATGTTTTTAAAAATTTCTAGATTTATTGAATAATTGATTGAATAATTGATTAATTACTTTTTAAGTTGGATATAAAAGTGATGGGATCACCATCATTAAGTAGATCTGATGAAGCGTACTTCGGTACGTGAAAGCGCTTATCTGTTCATTTCTACAATTAAAGAGTGATATTTTATATCTTTGGTGGTGAGTCTTGCAGTGTTTTACTTCATTTCATCGCATTGTCTGACTGCTAAACTCTTTGGGGACCTATTGGAGATTTGTACTACAGGACACAGTTACAGTTATATACTACATATAGAACTTACACTGAAATGGGGGAATTGTGGGTGGGTTTATGTAGTTTTACTGTTAAGGAAGTACTTATGTTTAGTTTGTTTGAATTAGAAGAACTTCAGTTCTGAGTGAAATTTAGGAAAGGGTCTAATAGGTTATATATGTGGAAGGATGGTAACCCAGATTTCTGGGGCAGGAATGGAGAAGGCATGTTCAGTGGTGTCAGTGGTGGGCAGTTTTGAATGAGGGATCTGAAGGGTGGAGGAGTGTTCTGGGAGGGATCTATGATTGAAGGGGTGGTTTTGTCATGTGGTCTGCCTACTGAGAAGGGTAATGAGTAAAGGCTAGTTAGTTTGAGTTACAGTCTCATTTGACTGTAGACACTACATTTATAGGGATTGCAGTCATTCCCAAAAGCTTAACATAGGTGCCAAAATACACATTCACTGTTGTTTCTGGTGTTTTAATAACAAAATTAGTTGATTTGTACTCAGTTCCTTTTTTCCTTAACTGAAGTTAATTTTCTTTGGTGCCAGATAGCTAAGGCATTTATTGCATTAGCATGTAATGAGCAGACATTCTGAAATACAATATTCCTTTACTGTTAATGAGCACTGTAAATGATTTTAATGTGGACGCTAATTGAAATAATAACATTGAAATAATAATGAAGTATTACTAGTCTAAGCTGCCTATCAGGTATCCCTAGTTTATTTAGTTAAAATATTTAATCTTGAGAACACATAAAGAAAAATATCATTTTCCCCTGAGTGTGACCTGGTAAGGTTGGAAGCAAAGAAGATTTAAATGAGTAACAGCAATATGGTTTTCATGCTAGAAATGTAAAGCATCCATATCTTGAACATGATGCTATTATACAATGAAGGAATGTTCTACTTTGTTGGCAATATGCAGTGCATTCAAATGAGAGCACAGGCAAGCTGCAAATGTAACTATGAGATATTGAGATTATTAGCAGGATTGCAGACAAGTGCTACTTTTAAGTCTAATAGCTCAATAAGAAAATAAATAAATACATTAATTATTAATTGATTAATTAATTACAGTAGCATTTACTATCACAAAGTTGCAAAGTGACCCATGCTCATCTCTGTTAAATAGTGTACATTTTGTGATTGCCACAGATCTTTTTAAGACAGAAGCTTCAATCATACAACCTAGACAAAATGCTTCTCACTTTGGACTGATCTACTGAAACAACAAAATGAATCATGACTGACACTTATGATATGCACATTAGAAATAACACAGACATTTATGTTGTTCGCATTTATGAATGAGATAATAATCCTTTCATTTATTATCTGTATGTTTGTGCTCATAAGAAGGCATAATCTGTCATTGGAAGCAATAAGTGCAAGAGAGGATGCAATACCAGTCCCTAGCAGAGCACATCCGCTTACACATTCACAGTATAATATCAGCAGTCAGCCTGTAGCATGCCTCTGGGATATAGGGCAAACATGGAGACCTGGAGGAAACCCATATGAATATAGGGACAACATGGAAACTCATCACAGAAGATACCTTACCTCAGAACTCAGCTTGGGGTATATGCATGCAACTGAATTAGTGTTCCAAACATATTGAGGCAGCAGTGATAATTTAACTCTGAAATGTTAAAGTCAGCATGTCACCTCAGAACAGCATTACCCTGCAGAAATATATTCAGCATGCCATCCCCAAAATAGCATTACCCTGGAGCAGTGAAATCAGTTTGCTACCCCCAGGACAGCATTGTCCTGCAGTGTTGTAGTCAGCATGCCTCCCCCAGAACAGCATTACCATGTAGCTGTGTAGTAAGCACACCACCCAGAACAACAACATTACCATGAAGCAGTGTAGTCAGTATGCCACTCCCAGAACAGTATTACCCTGCAGTATGCAGTAAGCATGCCACCCACAGAACAGCATTACCCTGCAGTGTTGTAGTCAGCATGCCTCCCCCAGAACAGCATTATCATGTAGCTGTGTAGTAAGCATGCCACCCAGAACAACAGCATTACCATGAAGCAGTGTAGTCAGTATGCCACTCCTAGAACAGTATTACCCTGCAGTATGCAGTAAGCATGCCACTCACAGAACAGCATTACCCTGCAGTGTTGTAGTCAGCATGCCTCCCCCAGAACAGCATTATCATGTAGCTGCGTAGTAAGCATGCCACCCAGAACAACAGCATTACCATGAAGCAGTGTAGTCAGTATGCCACTCCCAGAACAGTATTACCCTGCAGTATGCAGTAAGCATGCCACCCACAGAACAGCATTACCCTGCAGTGTTGTAGTCAGCATGCCTCCCCCAGAACAGCATTACCATGAAGCAGTGTAGTCAGTATGCCACTCCCAGAACAGTATTACCCTGCAGTATGCAGTAAGCATGCCACCCACAGAACAGCATTACCCTGCTGAGGTGTAGTCCATATGCCACCCTCTGAACAGCATTACCATGCAGCTGTGTAGACAGCATCTCAGCCCCAGAACATCATTACCTTCCAGGTGTGTAGTAAGCATGCTACCCCAGAACAGCATGACCGTGTAGTAGTGTAGTCAGCATGCCAACCCCAGAACAGCATTACACTGCAGTAATGTAGTCAGCATGCCACACCTAGAACAGCATTACCCTGCAGAGGTGTAATCAGCATGCCACCCCTAGAACAGCATTACCCTGCAGCAGTGTGGTCAGCTTGCCACCCCCAGAACAACATTACTTTGCTGCAAAGATGTCAGCATGCCACACCCAGAACAGCATTACTGCAGCAGTATAGTGAGCATGCCACACCCAGAACAGCGTTACCCTGCAGCAGTATAGTGAGTATGCCACTCCCAGAACAGCATTATCCTGCAGCAGTGTAGTAAGCCTGTCATTCCCAGAGCAGCATTACCCTGCAGAGGTGTAGTCACCATGTGACCCCCAAAACAACATTACCTTGCACTGGTGTAGTCAGCATGCAATCCCAGAACAGCATTACCCTGCGACAGTGTAGTCAGAATGTTACTCCCAAAACAGTATTACCCTGTGGAGGAGTAGTCAACATGCAACCCCCAAAATGGCATTACTCTACAGAGATGTAGCCAGCATGCCACCAACAGAACAGTATTATCCTGCAGCAATGTAGTCAGCATGCCACCCCCAAAATATTACCCTGCTGCAAAGAAGTCAGCATGCCACCCCCAGAGCAGCATTACCCTGCCCAAGTTGCCCTTCTGTACCTGCAAAATGGCATCTTTTATTAGGACTGATAAAGGAATTTATTTATTTTCCATTTGTTTACCAGGGATGTGCGACTGGGCCAGAGATCCGTTTTCAGTGGAGGCCTGGAGGAAAAAAGTTCCTTTATAAAAAACATTACATGCAAATTCCTGCAGTACAAAATTTATGTCTAATTAGTACAGTCAATCTAAGTACAAATACTTTTAGAAGACAGAAAGGAAAATTATGATGCAAAATATTGTGTCTCCTGACAATTCAGTGTAAGTGGGACCCACACATGCCCAAATTAGCAAGAAACACATTAGGCAACTATACTTCAGGCATACAATTTTTATTTCTGCTCATTTTGACAAAGTGTATTAATAACTTCCATTTACCAGATCAGTTGAGCAGTCAGGAAGGATTCTGCAGCATTCAGGATATTTTCTGAAGTACAAAGTGAATGTTCATATATGCGGACAATGGAGACATACATTTCTCATCCTCCCTTTGTGGTAGGATCTACTTGTTCTTTTTCAGCTGCTTGTGCTTAGTACTAGAAATTGCCTGTGAAGGTGGTACATTTCTTCTGATGTGAAGGCACATTGTGCCGTCACATTGAGGAAAGGTACTGAATTACCATTTTGTAGTCCTGATAACCTCTTCTGATTCATTTGCCAAATCAGTGCCTATACTATGTCCTGATATGATGCAAGCACTGAAGGAATTAGAAGAGCAGCACCACACATTTCCTTTTATGAAGGCGTAATAGAAAGACCTTTAAAGCAGCACTATTTGTCATTTATTTATTTGTTCATTCATTCATAAGTGGGGCCATCTGTGGACATTTTCCAGCCATGATCCAAGCCACAGGCAGCCCAGTAATAACAAACATTACAATAGAAGGATGTATAACTTAAGGTATGAATATAGCAGTGATACATAATATTTACATTATAAATATAATAACATTTTGTAACACGTGACTGAACAAATTATAGGAAAGAAAAATAGTGAAAATGTGTCAGGAGTCAGTGAGGATGAAAGCCGAGTAGAAAGGAAGAGGCTAAATTGTGAAAGGAAAACAGTTAATCTGAGCACGTATGAACACAGTTGGATTAAGGTCATCCTACTTAGTTTTAAGGTCTATGACATCTTGTAAGTTCATTACTTATACAATATTCTGTTTATGAATGACACTTGAAATGAAAATTAAGAGCATGTATTCTGCTATTACACAAAAGAGGAACTTAGAGATGTGATGAAACAAATTAAAATACTGAGAGTGGAGGAACAGTATTATCATGAGTATGACATCAGCATCTGGAGAACTGCATTATCAAAATATTCAGTGCCAGATTATCTAGCAACATCTTTCCATAGGTCATTTACTAGACTTGTAGCCCAGGAGACCACTGAGTAGCCTAGCCTAATTGTCCTGGAGCTGTCCATTTAAGTCACATGCTTAGAGTCGCACTGTAGGCAAATGAAGGCTGAGAGAATCAAACCCTGAGAATACAGGAAGCACCTGTGGACAGCTCATAGCCTTAATCATCTTTGCTTACTGCCAAACTGTGGAGTTGTATTGCACTGTATTAAGAAGAAAATTGTGCACACTTGAAATGCATGTCTGGAAAAATAAACAGTGCTGCATTCCCCAGATCCACGTATTAGGTAAGAATTATAGAAAGTCCACCTTTGTCTCCTACTTACATGTATGATAATTGTAAAATCATTATTTTCACAACTGTCATGAACAGTAACTGGTAGTTTACTTGACAATGCAGATTTAGAATAAAGATTCACAACACTGGAAAGAGACAACAATTCTCAGGAAGTTACTTGGGAGCAAAGGATCTTGGTGAACAGTGTTTTTTTAAAGTGCATATCCTTAAAATAACTTGATTGCATTCATAATTGCCAAATTCAGAGGAGAATATAGGGTTGTTTGGCTTTAATTGGACAGCTGTTACATTTATTTAGATTTAACATGGAGAAATGCACTGTTGAAGCAGAAATCGTTTTTCTGAAATATGCTCTTGTTATTCTTAGTCACTAGAAAATAGCATATTTGTCTTTACAAAGAAATCACTGATGTGAGTCTTTCTAAATAAATTAATTTCAGTCTTGTCAATTTGGGATAAATTACATTTATTACAAAAATGTCATACTTCTATTAGCAGCTAAAAGGCAGTAATGCCTGATTGGTAGCAGCGGAGATGGGGTTATGTTAAAAAAAAAAAAAATAAATAGCAAATTTGATTTCTCAGGAAGAAAGTCCTGCCACATAAAAATACATTCAGAAATATCCTTTTTGTGTTGTGAAATAGGCTTATAGTTTTGAACCCCCTTAATAAAATGGACTACTTTTCTTTTCTGCAGAACACCACAACAGAATATGTTTTTTTTTTCTGTCCAGGGGACTTGGCGCAGTGACTCCTCTTCCTATATGCAGTCAAACCATTCACCCTTCCATTGGTGCAGGAGGCCTCCAGCCCATTCATTCTCTGATGGCAGCAAAAGTAAGGTGTTAGGGATCAGGCCAATGTATAGATAATGCTGAATATCCAAAACCCACCCCTGCATTTGTTTTACAAGCTCTGCTATAGCTGAAACAAAGAGTGCATGCATTCATGCATTCAAGAGAAACTTCACATTTAACCAGTAATATTGCTTGCAGTGTGGGGCCTGTGTAGCTGTTAATGCTGTAACAAGTGACAATACAATGAGTCGAGCTGCCTCCTGTCTCCCAGGATGGGTAAGCTAGCATTGACTACTCACTCCCACCCTCTCCAGCCTGGTACCTCTACAGCCCATACCACTAATCAAACACAGGTTTTTCTAGTGTACAGTTAGGACTTTATCCCTCTGTGTCATGAGCTGGGTCAGAATAAAAGTGCGATATACTGCAGTTTACTCATTCGTAGCCAATGCTTGGTCACATGGGCTGTGCCGTTATGATGAAAGCACACTAAGTTGGTGTACTCCATTGGGGGAGGAGTTAGGTGGAGACGCACATGTGAGCGAGTGCACAAGTGTCTGTGTGTGTGTGTGTGTGTGTGTGTGTGTGTGTGTGTGTGTGTGTGTGTGTGTGTGTGTGTGAGGTGAATGTGTTTGTGGTGGGACACTCCCCGACACTAACATGCAGCTTATGTAACATTGATGGGTCGGGGGGAGTTACTAGACACCAGGGATAACATTTACTTCTCATGCCTTAATGGAATTTAAACTTAACAGGGACTGGGGGGGATCTACTAGACACCAGTGATACTTATCAATAATATGTGGGTCAGGGGGCCACTAGACACCAAAGATACTTACTTAATAATACTTGGGATGGGGAAAACCATTAGACACCAGGGATACTTATTTAATACATGTGTCAGGAGGAACCATTAACCACCAAGGGTAACTCTGAATGTACAGAAGGATATGATGTCAGAAATCTAACATCCGGCATTTATGAATAATGAAAATCAGCCGTGATTTTCAAGGCAGGAAAATGAGACAGGGGTGTCATTCAGACAACTCAGGGACAGGGTGCATGTTTGTGTGAGAGTGTGTGTGTGCATCTCTGTGTATACATTTGAATGTGTGTATCATTTATATGTGAGTGAATGGGGGGGAGGGTGTTCTTCTGCTTTCATGATGTAGCTGCCAACACTATTAATTACTGCAAGAAGTTCTGATCTGTACTCCACGATAGTTATCTGTAATTCAGAGACATGCAAATTAGCCCATAATGAGATGTTTTAT
>NC_056735.1:1813763195-1813950695 GCF_019279795.1 Protopterus annectens
AGAAAAAATGGCAAGTTTGTATATTAAAAGAGGGTATGATGCTCAAGAAATAGAGTTATTATTAAATAAAATGAAGGAAACAGATGAAGTAAGGAATAGAATACAAAGAAGATATAATAATAAAACATCGATAGATACATGTAAAGATGAATTAAAAAATATATATATGGTATTGACTTATGATTTGTTATCTTCAGAAATCATGGATATGATTAAGTATTATTGGACTTCACTGTTTAAATACAAGAATTTAGCATTAATTTTTCCAAAAAAAGTAACTTTTTCTTTTAAGAGGGGGAGAAATCTTAAGGATATGCTAGTTCATGCAGCCTTTTCTACTCCACAGGTGAATTTAAACACACAGGTGGATGTTAAGTTATGTGGAACGTTTCCATGTAACAGGTGTATTTCTTGTAAATATGTGAATAGAACATTTGATAGTATTAACAATAAGAGATTTTATCCTAAAGGGCAATTTTCATGTAATACTGAAAAAATTATATATGCATTAAAATGCCCTTGTGATATGTTTTATGTGGGTGAGAGTAAAAGGGCTTTTAAAACCCGGCTTCAGGAACATTTGAGAGACATAAAACATAAAAAAATGGATAGTCCTGTCGCTGTACATTTTAAAGAGTTTCATAACAGTGATCCTAAAGATCTGTTAGCTACAGTTTTAGAAAGTTTAAGTACAAATACATGTGAAGAAAAAGTAAAATCTACATTATTGTATAAAGAAACAGTTTTTATACTAAAGTATGATACTATGACACCTAGAGGTATGAATTCAGAATGCAATTGGAAAGTTTTTTTATAATGAATTGTATAATTGAATTATTTTATTGATAGATATATATAAGATGTCTGAATGTCAGTTGATTGTATTCCCCTGGAAGGCGAAGGCCGAGGCGCTAGGGTCAGTAACTTGTGTGCAATAAATTACTGGAACATAGTTCTGATACCCTGATTTATAAAATCTATAAAGTCATTAAGGACATTCCTCAGTGCATAGCTCTTTTGGGCCATTATGCATTAAAACCTAAAAAATAAATAAATAAATAAATAAATACAATTTCCCAACTTTGCAGTACCAGACCATCTTTGGTGAGTAGAACCAGTCTTCTGCATACAGTCTTCATACCAGCTCTTTTGTTGGAAACTTGCCTCTGCAACCATTCTGTAATCACTGATAAGAAATCTATGGGCTGAAAGTTCACATTGTGGGACATTTTTTCTATGGAATCCAGCAAAACTACTTTATGACATCTGTAGATATACAAGCACAACCTTGAACTGTTTTTTACTGTTCTGATAACATTTTTCCGCTGTGCAAAACATTGTAAAGGAAAAAAAACAAAAATGATTTCCCTTGTAAGTGAGCTGGCAAAAAGTAATTGAACTCCCTTTTTTGTCCCAGCTTAGCTATAGCACCATGCTGCAATTTTACTTCAGAATTCTTTTACCTAGGAGGTGGCCCAGTGGTGCAGTGGATAACATTGTCACCTCACAGCAATAATTTCTCTGGTCCAATTCTCAGCTGGGGTGTCTTCTATGTGGAGTCTGCATGTCCACCCTGTGTTTACATACATTTCCTTTGAGTGCTTTGGTTTCCTCTCACATTCCAAAGACATGCATTAGGTAGATTGGACATTCTAAATTAACCTTATGTGTGAGATTGCATGTGAGTGTGTATTATGGAAGAACAATGGTGTGAGGGCTAGCCACTTGGTGGTGTGAGTCTTGGCTCTAGATGATTGTCTCTGTTGAAGTGACACCTGTACACTGTGTGCAAAGATGGGAAAGCGTTTGTGGATGGATGGATTCTTTTACATTTACAGGAGAAATTCTAGATATGCAGAACAGGAAAAGTCAGCAGCTATCCATTACCTTGGCTTTTATTTTCAGGAATAGACTTTCGAGATGGTGCAAGCACTGCAACTGCCAGGCAGAATGAAATGATTGCTATACAGTCAGATATAACCAGAAAGTATATAAAAGCAATCAAAGTGAAGTCCATTAAACAATATCAGTGGATGGCGTTAGGTGACCTCATGCATTTTCAGTACGAAATAAATAATCTGTCAAGTTGAACAAAAGCATGTATCAGTTTCACTCTGAACTACATAGAAGAATTACTTCCTTCCACCCTTTGTAACAGAGAAACTTTTCTGAATTAATTTCAGTGTTTGGTTAAACTACAGTACTATATTTCCACTTAACTTTCATATAACAGAAAATATCTTCAGTTTCTCTAGTTCTTTCTCATTTAACTCAGTTACACTTAATGACACAAACAGCTGGGGCAAAAGTATACAGTCACACAGCAGACAAGTTTCTGGAAGAGTTTATCCAAAGTTTCTAAAAACCTGGCATCTATCCATTCATTTTCTGAACACTTGCCATGGTGCGGGTAGTGGCAGTAGCAGGTTGAGGAAGCAGCAACAGTCCTTACACAGATCCAAAAACATCCTCAAGATGTTCCAAACAAGATGGGGGATATAATCTCTTCAATGTATCTGGGGTCTGCCTCACACATCTTGCAAGTGGGCAGTGTCTTCTACACCTCCTGTGATAGGCACCTGGTAGCATCTTCACTAGATTACTTCCAACTCAGAATAATAGTGTCTCTAAACTGAGAGTCTCCCTAACAGTTAATTCCTTACCCTGTCATGGATAATAATACACAAAACACTATAAAGGACCCCTTTTCCTCAACTTTTTTCTGTGTTATCATCCATTCCTTTACTACTTAAAGCTCATAACCATAGGAAAAAATGGAGAGACTTACTGGTAAAGCAGCACCTGAAGTTATTCCTTATAAATAAGTCTCACCATCTGTCTCTCGGTATTTTAATGAATCTCCACTATATGCAGTCTGACAGCACTACCTCTTTCCAGGTACATATCATTACTTTGGCAGGGATACCAAATACTGATCCATCTGAATCTGAAGCACACCCCATTGTCCTTTAATTTGTGAGTCCAGACATACTGCTTACAATTTCTACACAACATTAAGTAGTGTTAACCTTGACAGCACAACAATGTTGTGTCTTTCGGCTTTTCCCGGTTAGGGGTCGCCACAGCGGAACTCCGGTTCGCTAATGATTGGCAGTAAATTTTTACTTGCCGAGTTGCTAGCTCTGAAGCATAACCTTCAACGAAGGTATGCCCATTCACGCATGTCTCCACACAGAAGACGTTCTAGCTGAGAATCGAACAGGACAATGTCTTACTGTGAGGTGACAACGCTACTGCAGCACCACCACCGCAGTAGCATATTCAAATTTTCCAAACAGATCTTATACTATGCTTCAGCCTTACCATTATGGAACTGTTCAGTCAACACAGTTTCCTCATCTATAAAAATGGACCTTAATTCCACCATTTGCTTCTGACACTATCTCCACAAAGGAAATTTGTCCACCAATTCCAGCTGAAAATTTAATGGGCTATACCCTACATCTCTCCCTGGGTCACCAGACATTTTCCAGAAACTCTTTGATGTTATATGGTAGTCACTCTCCTTCACTTTGTCAAATTCCTTCCACATTCAAACTTTTGCTTCAGTGCCTGTTATAGCACTTCACTTCCTGATTGTTGGATACCTATCTGTCAGATCCAGTAACCTCATCCCCAGACACAAATGCACACATAATAGCATTGCATTGCAAGCCTCTTTTTAAACTTCATAGCTACTATCACTAATGCCTAACAAAGAATTCCAATAAGACCTCACATGCCTTTCCTCTCAGTCTGACCCATCTAGGTATCTCCTTTATTTCCCATACAAGAGACGGTCTTCCACTAGGACTACTGAGTCTGTAGGAAGTACCCTATCACTTTCTAAGGATGTTGAGTATTTCAGATAAGTGTGAGGTAAATATACAATGACAACATACAGACTGTCTTTCTGTAGCCTACAGTGTCTTTGAGGTGACCTTCTCATCTGTTGGCACAATCTACAACTATATGGTACCCAATTGTGGGCTTATGACAATCCCCGTACCTGAGCAGGAACTCCATTGAAGGGCTGCTTCAGAGAAGGAAAGACAGAGAATACCCCTAATGGAGAAGTCTGATTTCATGGCCCCCAAATGGAGAAGTCTAATTTCCTGTCCATTTTTGTCTATAAGGTTAAGATTAGCTCTGCCTAGCTGGTAATTTTCACCCTCATGTACAAGCTCTGACTCCTTCTCTAAGAATGAGATGGCATTGCACATCTAAAGCATGATTTCTAATCCCAGGGCCTACTTTAAATTAATTTATCCTTATCCTGCCAACAGCTTAACTGGCATAATATCCAGACTCTACCCTCTGCCTTTTGAGTAATGAGCACATGGGGGACGGGTGGCTCTGTTCCCATTGCCAGAGTCTAGTCCTTCCTAATTGTTTTTACCATTGCCCTTCACTTGATAGAAATCATATTCAACCCTCCTGCCCTTCACCTTCCTTAAATCCTGTAATCCTTTAATCCCATATCAATATGCCAGGATATTCATGCTTCATTTAAGTCAAGTATGTTTACTGAATTATATTAAGTGACTACTGTTACTCCTGTACTCCAATATGACTTAAATGTCCAAGGTGCAGGCTTTTGATCTATTTTTTCCACAATATTTGGAGTAAACTGTGGTCTCTTTAATTGAAATTACATGTTGATGCTTTTGGACTTGCTACTGATCATCAGCTTGGTTTTAGAAAGAGACATAAAAGTGCAACTTCATTATTATTCTTTGATAACATCATCTGCAGCAGCACCAAGCTTACTGTATTCTGTGCATCCAGACTTAAAAGTGAATTGTTTTCATATAACTTGAAGCACATTGTCATTCACTGAGTCCCTGGATATATACAGAATGTAAAATGTTTTGTGAACATAGTCACAATTAGCAGTCACATTCTCCACTAATTTAGTCAGGTGACCCCCTAGGATCTCTCCTGAATTCCATGCTGTTCTATTTATTTGGCAGCACCAAGAGTGTTGCCCATCTGTAACCATTGCCATTTGATTTACAGATGACCTAGCCATCTGGTCTAATGACAATTCACAGAAATGACCTGATAGCTGAGACATGAATAACTAGAAATGGCCTCAACTTTAACTTCATAGGTGTGTTCTAGGCTAATGGCCCTGGAGCCTTTACAAGCCTAGACTATTGGATTACCCTGGCATCGTGCCACCCAACCTTAGTTCCCAGTGCCTCTGTCGAGTACAGCCACTTGAGTGATCCCTGGGGTGAATTTTCTATTTCCCATCCACTCATCAAGATTTCTCTTGAAAAGGGCCGGTGAGGTCAGTTTCAAACCACACTGATTAGCAGTAAAGAAACCTGACTCCATTTCTAAATAATCCATCAAGTCACACTACAGATTAATTTTTGGTTTGACCAGGCCTTAACATTTTCAATGGACATCGAAGAAGATGTAGGCAAAATGTGATCAACATTTGCAGACTACTACAAACTAACATACCTCCTTACCAAAGAAATATTTTTTTTTTGTGATTTTTCTCTGTTGTTAAGACCAAATTACTTTATTTCCCTCAGGCTGTAGAAATAGTATTTCAGATCTTCCATGCGAAAGAAACAGACCAAACTACTAGAATAACTCATTGTTATCCTACCTTTCACTGTTCCTCTTTCCCTTCTCCCTCAGAACTGCTTCCTTCTTGTTTCCAGAGAGCCTTTTCATTTAGTTTCCTCCACTTTGGTCTGCTAAGAACTTAGTTGTTAAAAACAATATTTAACAAAAATATCCACTTATTTTTTTATCCGTGGTGGTGCAGCGGTAGCATTGTTGCCTCACAGCAAGAGGTTCTCCCATTCTATTCTCGGCTGGAGTGCGGGGAGTGCCTTCTGTGTGGAGTCTGCATGTCCTCCCCATGGTTGGGTGGGCATTCGAAAGACATGCGTAAATGGGCGTGCCTTGGTTGAAAGTCGAGCTGGCACCTCGGTGTTTGTGAAAATCTACTGCCAATCATTAGCAGACCAGAGTTCCGCTGTAGCGACCCCTAACCGGGAAAAGCCGAAAGACAAACAACAACATTCACTTGCAATTTTACCTTATCTTATTATACACTGTAAATATCTAGTTTGAAATGGGATATGATGACATCATTTCTTTTGCGATATGTACTTTGTGACCTAACCACTTTTTTGCATATTCTTGTGCTGTGGCACCAAGGTTATGACTGAAAAATGTCTGTGGACCAGCCCATCTATCATGTTAGCATATAAATAAGTAAAAAAAAAAAATAGGTTCACTGGAAGCCATGAGGTGAACAAACTGAAATAACTAAATAAGTGAATAACTAAATAAAATAGATTTGATGACTATATTTTAGCTTGTACTTTGCTAATATTTTAAGATGTTTGCAATGACAGTCACCATTTTTGATAAAGGATAATTTAATAGTCTTACAACTCCAGGTCCCCTTCAATAAACACATCACACCAAATGACATTTGACGACCTTTATTAAACTTCCATAACATAGCTTTGGTCACCACAGTTAAATAAATTGGACATAGCATAATTGATTCTAAACACAGCATAAACATCTTTGTAATGTTAATCAGGACAGCGTACCTGCTCATCCTGCCCAGGAAGTAGTACCCATACCTTTGCTCGCTTACTTTACTTATGAAGCAGCGTCCCAGACTCACTTCAAATCCCATTTATTGAATTGCCCATTCAACCAATAATTCAGAATGGCATGACCTTACTCATATGAAGCAGTGTCCCATCTCACTTCATGCACCATTCACTGAATTGCCTTAAAGCCAAATAAGCAGCCTCCTTACCTCCGCTTGCTTACCTATCCAGCAAGCTTCCTCCAGCTACTCATTTTCCTTTCTCCCAATTCCTTGAAATGAACATCCAGACACCAGAGGGGAAACAGAAGAGGGCAAGCATGTCCCTTTACTCCACCAACCAGCCTGACCAGGCTGTTCCCCCTCCCTACTACCCGAACTAATTCACCAATTTACCTGCCATAAAGGAAAGGATTAAGCCAAACATCATTTGGTGCACCCATCCTGAAAATTACAGTAGATCACCATCATCAACCCCTTGCCTTAACCTACAGCACTGAAACGTACCTTAATGAAATGAAACATACCTTAATGAAATTAAAGGTGCGCCTTAATGAAAATAAAATTTAAATTAATAGGATTACCCTTGACCCCAATGTACCACCAAAACATCCACTTCTGAGAAACCACTAACCATGGTTCACTTCTCACCATGCTCTGTGGCTCCAATATACCTCTCTTATGACTAGAACATCTTCTGCAACTGATACACTCAGTAGTAACATCCATCCTGTCCAATCCATCACCCTGTAAACTCCCTGCTTCAGACCCTCACTGCTTCCACCTTCAAAATCCACCAACATCTCCTGCAGCATGCATTACCTGCACAACTCACTTCCTTCAGCCAATGGGGAATACAGACTCATTTATCATCTCAGCCTCAAATTCTGTGCCTCCAACATCTTCAGATATGCAACTGACTCTGCGCACATCCTTTACGACCTCATTGCCCATCACCCCAGCCCCTGGCACTATGTCCACTGTGAACATCTTTGTCCTGGATCTGTAAAAGAAAGAAATTGTAAATTCACTGCAACAAATAACAATGTCATAACCTGTATTCTATCAAGGGGACCCACCTCCATACCTCCCTTCAATTAACATTCTTCAATGTAATTATGACTTAGACCTCCCCTTCTACTCTTTCCCCCCATTTTTTTTATATCATATCCTGCTTAAGTTTCATAATTAAAGCTGTTAATATGCAATGGTATGCCATTAGTATGTAATTTTCTTCACTTATCTAGAGGAAAATAGTTTTTTATTCAGGCATGTCCAAGGGTCAGCTCCCAGTGTTTTCTCCTGTCTATCTGATGAATCTGGGCATCTTGAGGCAATGTAGAAATTGCCTCATGTACACAGACAACCCTCTCCTCCTACCACCCAACACTACAACCTGTGAAAGATGCACTTATCTAGCCAAACTGGAGGTAAAGCTCTCTCCAACCAAAACTGAACTTGACAGTCATGAGGAGAAGGTAAACATTTGCACCACACCAAACTCATCACATAGTCTCACTAAATCTATACCACCAAAATCCACACATAGTAACACAAAAACATTTGCGGAAGCTCTCAATAATAATCTGTTTAAGCAACAGAGACCTCCAAAGAAGAAACACAAGCAACCGCCATCCCCCAAGACAACCCAGATGACACATAGCCCACAGACTCAGTGTGCCACTCAACCACAGCCAATAAGGCAAAACAACGTACCCAACACACTAGTCATAGGTGACTCTATAGTCAGGCACACTGATGTCCCACTCACCAAGCTAAACAAGGAGAAGGTTACTGTCATCTGCCTGTCGGGTGCCAGGATCCGCCTCATAACCCACACACTCAGGTCACTCTACAACAAGTACAAATATGACTCCGTCATTCTCCAAGTTGGTGTGAATGACCTGAGACGTACCTCCCTGGACTACATGAAAAGAGACATGGAAGAGCTCTCTGATCTTGTAGCCCAGGCAGGTATGACCCTAGCCCTGAGTAGCATTCTGCCATCATCCAGAATGATACCGCAGTACAAGGACAAAATGATTGACTTCAACAATTGGCTAAGCTTCTGGTGTCATTCTAAGGGACTTCAGTATCTGTCTGCTTGGGATGACATGGTCGACAGACCACGATGCTTTGCCACAGATGGCCTGCACCTGTCACCCCTGGGATTCCGGATAATGGCTAAGACTCTTGCTGCCCCTATAGTGCCTTTTTTAGGCAAGGTTCAAATAACAAATTCACCACCGTAACAGGAACAGGCAAGCAAAAACTGAGGGTAATGCCACTCAATGCTAGAAGTCTAAATCTCAAAATGCACTCACTCGAGGCACTCCTTAAAATGGAGAACATCGATATCTGTGCAGTGACTGAGACCTGGTTCAAGGCTCGAGAGGGCACCCCTGCACTACCAGGCTATAACTCATACCACACTTTTCAGCTATGTAACCTGGACCGAAACACCAAAGACGGAGGTGTGTCCATATTCATTAAGGATATCCACACCTCCAGGCTAGTTGCTCAGCATAATGCATCTGTGGTTATCCAAGTGCAACTAATTCTGGGCAAAACTGCAATCCAAATTGTAGCTTGCTACAGATCCCCTACCATGCCACAGGATTCCCACTCCTCTTTTCTTGATGTACTGTAAAATATTAAATTTCAACCAAACATCCTAATAATAGGTGGCTTCAACTACCCCACCATTAACTGGGAAAACTACTTGTCTACCAACTCCTTAGCTCAATGCTTTCTGGAATTCATAAACTCCAATGCCCTGGATCGACTTATCCACACCCCCACCAGGGGCAACAATATCCTAGAGCTAGTCATTACCAACATGAGTGACCAGTGTTTCACACCTGAAGTCAACCCCTCGTTGGTCCGATCTGACCATAAGCTAACCACCCTTGATATCCACATCACGCCTCCACCCCCTATTAAGGAAACCATGGTAAAAAATTTCTCCAAAGCCAACTTCATGCTTCGTAAGACAGAAGTGGTGAACTTCATGACACCCATGCAGATGGACAATACAGTTACAACTGCTGAATCCTACACAAATGCACTCTATAAGCACTTACACGAGTGCATGGATCGTGCTATCCCAAACAGAACCAAGATGCTATCCTCCAAAAAAAGGAAGTCAGTCTGGTGGTCCCCTGCCATAAACAAACTGTACAACAGAAGGAAGAAACTGTTGCAAAAGAGAGTAAAATCCCATGAGTGGAGGAGCTCCCTGGTCAGCCTCAGTAAGAAGCTGAGATCCCTTATAAGATCCTACAAAGCTAACTATGAAAGCAAAATCACCACTAATTCTAAGGACAACCACAAAGCATTCTATAGCTATGTCAAGAATCTCGATGGCAACACCCAGATCTGCTCTGAGTTACAGCACAAAGGCATGGAAATTACAGAACCAACTGATATTGCCAACATCCTGGCAGATAGGTTCAGTGGTAACTTTACCCCCCCCCACCCCCCTAAAGGGCCCATATCTATATAGAAAGAATGCAGAGTCCCTGTAATCACAACTACGCAGGTAAAAGGTGCAATCTCTAAAGCCAAAAACACAGCATCCATGGGACCGGACAACATCCCAGGCTGCGTTTTACACGAACTTCAAAATGAACTGGCTCCCAACTTAAGCACCATGTTCAGTAATAGCCTCACATCACGCTTTGTGCCCACTGAATGGTGCACAGCAACAGTTATCCCACTCCACAAAGGGGGAGCCACCACTGATCCCAGGAACTATCGACCTATTAGCCTGATGAAGGAACGTATCATCATTGAACTCATAAACAAAGATATTGGTAACTTCCAAACTCTGGATCCCACCCAGTTCAGGTTTGTGAAAGGCAGATCATGCCTCCTGAACCTGATTGACTTCTTTGAGGCAGTCACTAAAGCCGTAGATGAGGGTAAGGTGGTTCCCACAGCCTATCTTGACCTCACCAAGGCTTTTAACACCATCCCACATTCTGAAATTATAGCTAAACTCACTAAACTAGGTATAAATCCCTACGTCACAAGATGGGTTGCCAACTGGCTCACTGACAGAACCCACACTGTAAATGTTGCAGACTCCAAATCTGACCTCAAAGCAGTGACAAGTGGAGTACCACAGGGTTCCATCCTGGGATCTCTCCTGTTTGGTATCTACTTCTCTGAAGTACAGGCTAATGCAAAAGGCCTCTGGCTAACGAAGTTCACAGATGACTGCAATCTAGGAGCCATAGTCAAGTCCCCAAATGATGTGGACATCCTACAGAAGAGCCACGCTGAGACAGATGCCTGGTGTCAGAGCCATGGCCTTAAGCTCAATGCCAAAAAGTGTCATCCCCTTTGGTAAAAACTTTGTACCCATGAACTACCACATAGGCAGCAATCTACTTAACACCGAATGTGTGATAAGAGACCTTGGGACCCAGGTGGACAGTAGTCTCTCCTTTGATAGTCACATTGCCATAGTAGTCAGGAAGTCCTTCTACGTAGCACACCTCATCATAAAAGGGTTCTCATCCAGGAAAAAAGAGGTCATTGTTCCTCTCCACTCGACACTCATTAGACCCATTATAGAGTACAACACCTCTTTTGGAATGTACCTCACAAGACATCTGCAGTAGCTGAAAAGGCAACAGAAGTACCTCACAAAGAGGATTACTGGCCTCAAACAAATGCCCTACACTGACCGCCTCAAAAAAACTCCAGCTTTACTCCATAGCAAATCGCCTACTCCGAGGTGATCTCTGCCTAACATATAAAGCTATGTCAAACCCAGAGCTGTTGGACATGCTACACCTAAAGAAATCCCAATCCCTCCGAGCTACACCCTCTAGGGACCTAAGCCTTGTCACCACAATAAACAGGACATGCTGGAGGGATAGTTTCCTGTTCCAGAAACAAATTCCTACCAGACCACAAATATCCGATGGGCAAGGTCCACCCCAGAACAAACCTTAAATACTGCTCTTACAGACTCGGTGTTGCTGAAATAACCACACAGCTGAAGAGAAATATGTCAGATATTCCACAAGGCCCTCATTGTGTTCTGGACTAAATCCTCTGTACCCAGCCATGCACTGCCAAGCTCAAAGCAATACCCATACCTGTTATACATTTTTTTTTAATACTCCATCAGCGAAACACACAAAACCACACAAACATGTGCAAGTCCAAATGAATGGGGTGAGGAAAGACCCAAAACAGGGACCGACCCCAACCACCAGTTGCACGACCCAGAAAGTCACTGGCCCAACTGTGCCTGCACTAGAATGCAGCTATTCAATGACACGAGGCATGAAGCAACTGTAAAATGATACACAACTTGGACTCCCTGTGACAATCGGTGCAACCGAAAGGCAACGCCCCACCCCACCGGGCATGAAAAAACAAGCCCCTCCCTACCAGTTCCATGTTGCAAAATAATCACAACAAACTTTATCCACATCAGACTACAGATGAGCAGCAACATATCAAACCAAACTCCCTGTAGAACAGACAAACAATGCACGAACATACAACCCCTCTGCACATCACCAAGCTCCTTGCAGTGTCAGTCAGTGAACACTAGCAAAAGAAGAGCCTCTTCCTCATCAACTAACAGCCTGAGACTGTTGTTTTGTCACAAAGCCATTTTGGATAACCAAACTAAACATGCAAAACCACAAGTCAGCATCTACATCCATTGACCTCTGGCTAACTGCCCTGCCAACAAGAGGTCCATGTTTCAAGACCGGAAAACATCACTGTGCATCTCTGGCCTTGGTCACCTAATACTAGATCTAGCTCTGCTATCAAGCATGAAATTAACCAATTATTCACTCATTCCTCAGATAATTAGATTAGCTCATTTCATAGTTATGGAAGATCCAGAGCCTGCTCTCATACTCACTGTGTGCAGAGTAGACAAAATAGGCCTGGATAAGACAGAAGTTCATTCAAGGACATACAAAACAAGTTCTCTCACCTGTGATATACATACCTACCATCAAAATGTAGGATCACCAGGCAACCTTTATTTATTTATTTATTTATTTATTTTACATTTGTTGACCGGGCTAGTCTGGCTGGATACATGTCCATTTTCAGCAGAGGCCCGAGGAGAAAAGCTCCACTAAATACTAAGTACATTACATAAACAAATCATTACTTTAAGAAATAGCAAAAATTGGAGTCATATCAACACAAGGAATGAAAGATCATTTCAAGTGAGAAACAAGTTTACAATATGCAGTTCATTACAAGATAGCAAATTGTACATAAAATGTATATACTTAAATCTGAACAGTGAAAGGAAGAGAAATGAAAAAGGTAGAGATGAAAAGAGTGAAGGAGAAATAGAGTACGAGAAAATGGTTAGTCAGGTGTACTGCAGGAACAAAGCCAATGATTTTGGTAGTACAGTTTAATTTTCTGTTTGAATTGTGGCAGGGATGTGGTCAGAGTTATGTCACTAGGTAAAAGATTCCAACTTCTACCTATTGTGTTAGTGAAAAGAGAAACACCTGCTGTGTTGTTTACCTTTATTGATTTTGTCATGAGTTTATTAGAGGAGCGAAGTGAGTTAAGATTGTTGTAAGGGATTAGAAGTTGAGAGAGTATTGGGGTGTTGTCAGGAAGGTGTAATATGTTGTGAGCTATAGTGAGTTGAGGAATTATAAGGTAGTTTTGAAATTCGAGCCAGCCAAGTTGTTTTAGGTTTATACAATGGTGGGTCCTGAAGGGGTTGCTGGTGGCGAAGCGAGCTATGTTGTTATAGCAAATTGTAAGTTTGTTAAGATTGATTTTCTTAAGGTTTGTATAAATGGGGGAAGCATAAAGGAGAGTAGATAAGAGATGAGATTGAGCAATTTTTGTTCTAGTTGCTGGGGTTAGAAAAGGTTTGATACGATATAGGGATCCAAGTTTTCTGTTAACAATCTTGATGGTGTTGTTAATGTGCTGATCGAAGGAGAGATTATTGTCAATGGTTATTCCTAAGAGTTTTGTAGTTGGGTCAGGTGAGATGATAATGCCATTATTTGAGGAAATGGTAAAGTTTAAAGGGGGGGACCGAGTGGTAGGGGAGAAGAGGAGGAGTTTTGTTTTTTTGGCATTTAGTAGGAGAAACCGTCTAGAAAACCAGGTTTCTACTGTGTTAAAGGTATTTTGGGTCAGTGAGCTCAGTTCAGTAGAGGAAGGTGCTGAGCAGATAAGGGTAGAATCATCTGCATATTGTATGCAGGTTGCTTGTGGGATTGCAGTCTGAAGATCGTTAATAAAGAGGGAGAACAGAAGTGGACCAAGAATGGAGCCCTGGGGAACTCCGATGGAAATGGGCAAGAGAGATGAGATATGGTTTTCCCATATTACTGCTTGTTGTCTGTTGTTAAGATAAGATCTAAACCAATTAGTGGCTAGTTTATCACAGGAGAGAGATTCAAGAATGTTAATTAAGAGAGAGTGGTTGACCATGTCGAAAGCTTTAGAGAGATCAATGAAAAGAGCGGAAGAGAGAGTATTGTTGTTTCGATTTTTGTTGATAGTATCTACAAAGGATAGAAGGGCGGTGGTGGTACTGTGGTGGGGTCTGAAACCATGTTGGCAGTTTGCTATTATGCTGTGAAGAGAGAGATAGTGTACAAGTTGCTGATGAATACATTTTTCCATGATTTTTGCTAGGGGTGAGAGAAGGGCAATTGGTCTAAAGTTGGAAAGGTCAAGGGAGTTACCACCTTTATGTAGTGGGATAATGTAGGAGACTTTCCAGATATCAGGGATGGTTCCTTCTAGGATAGTTCTGTTGATAAGTAAGGATATAGGATATGCAATTTCTTTGGCAGCTTTCTGAAGGAAAAGAGAAGGGAGCTTGTCAGCAGAAGGGGTACAGGGTTTCAGTTTGTGAATGAGTTTGTAGATGAAAGAAGTAGATATAGGTTTTAGAGAGAAGTTGTAGGAGGAGGTAGTTATGTTAGATGGAATATGAGAGTTGTTAGAGTTCATTTGTTTGGCTAGGGATTGAATAGTTTCAGAGAAAAAAGAGTTGAAAGCATTAGCAGTTAGGAAAGGGGTTTCTGGGTCAGCATTTAGAGGGGAAGGAGTTTTAGCAATTCCTGGGGAGAGAAGTCTATTTACTGATGACCAGAACTGTTTAGAGTTGTTAATATGAGTTTCCTGAAGTTTACAGTAGAAGTTTTTCTTGTCAGAGATTATTGATTTTTTAGCTAGATTTCTAAGCTGGCGGAAATTAACTAAATCAGGGTTTTGTCTATTGCATCTCCATTTTGTCCATACTTTGTTTCTTGCATGAATGAGTTTTTTAGTATTGTTGGTCAGCCAAGGGGCAGATTTGGTCTTTACTCTAATGGAACGTTCTGGAGCATGTGTATCAAGTATGGAGAGGAATGTAGTATTAAAAAATAATACTGCCTCCTCCAGTGGAAGTGTTTTTAAGCAATTCCATTTGCATGCTCTCAGTTCAGCTTTAAAAAGGTCTATGTTAAAATGCTTGGTAGATCGAATAAGCCTAGTATTTGGGAGGTTAATATATTGTGATTTTTGTCTAGTAATGTAGGTTAGGCAGTGGTCGCTGATGTCGTCTGGCATAGTACCTACTTTATACTGTTTGTTAACTGTATTTGTGAGTATCCAGTCTAATATACTCTCTTTCTTACTTGGCTTGTTGACTCTTGTAGTTGAGGTGATAGTTTGGGAGAAACCATGTAGGTTAATATGAGAGGAGGGATTGTTAGCATTACTAGTGTTCCAGTCTATGTTAACGTCGCCAAGAATTATGGTTTCTTGGGGGTAGGTGGTAGATACCCAGCTTAGAAAGTCTTCTAATATTGGAATGTTATTACCTGGGGGAAGATATAAACAAATGATGTAAATGGATTTTTTGGCGTTAAGTTGGAGTTTAATAATGATGGCTTCTGTTTTGCTATTTTGGTTTGGGCATGCTGGTTGAGTAGAGATGTTAAGTTGATTTTTGAAAAGTATTGCTACTCCACCACCCTTACTTTTTAAGCGGTCATGTCTTACTATGTTATAACCTTGAGGTATAATCTCAGAGTTTTTTGTGCCTGGGTTAAGCCAGGCTTCAGAGAGGCAAAGAATGTCAAAAGAGTGGATATCTAAGAGGGCATGGACGAAGGGTATTTTGTTATTTATGCTTTGGATGTTAAGGTGTCCTATGAGGAAGTTATTGTTGTGGTTAGGTGAGCAGTATTGGGGTGGTGGTGAGATAGGGCCAGGGTTGGGGTGGATGTCACCATCTTTTAGGGTAGGATTAACTAGCTCAGTTAAGTAGTTGCTCTTTTGAATTGTTAGGGTTTTTGTTTTTTTGTTAGATTGTATGGGGTAGGTGAGGTGATGTTGCCTGTGGAATTTAGAAAGATGATAGCTAGGGGTGTAATTAACATTAGAGTAAGGTGTAAAAGTGAGTCTAGTAGAAGTGTGTTTTTGTGAGGAGATAAGATAGTTGCTAAGTGAAATTTCAAAGAAGGTGAGATGGTATGTTGAGAGAAGGGTGGTCAAGATTAAGACTGAGAGTAAAGGTATAGTTAAGTAGGGAGACATAATTTAGTAATCTGAGAAGTGAGGAGGAAAGAGGTAGGTACAGTAGAGAGAGAATGAGTGTGCTAAGCAAGAGAGGGGATAGTAAATCTATTTAAAACAGTTGGTAAATAAGAATGGATTTTATAGGGAATGAAGAAAAAATGGCTGGAGAGGAAAGAGGAAGTGTAAAGAGAGAAGTATAAGCAATGGAGAAAGGTAATTGAAGAAATATGGTAATAGGGCACAGAAAGAGAAGGAAGAACCTATATTTGGGATCTAAAAGAAAGTTGGAGCACCTAGTTAAAAAATAAAATAAAACATGAAGAAACAAAGAAGATATCAAGACTATACAAAAAAGGTGCCTCAAATGAGGACTGCAATAGGCAAAGAAGCACTGTGAGGCCTTGCTATAAGTGCAGTAAACCTCATTAACTGAGCTCTCTTTCCTCTTACTGCTGTTTTAAGATTAACATAGCAAGTTGTGTATTTGTAGAAGGAGCTATTATAGTGAATCTGTAAAAGAAAAGGAATTCCACTAATGTGCCCTGCAACGTCTTTGTCCTAAAATAGGGATACATTTTAAATATCACTTTTCTTTTGTAGTTGTACAATCCCCACTGCATAGTTACAGAAAGTTGAGGTCTTCATAAACAAATCCACATGTAAGTCTCCAAGTCAATCCCTACACCAAGCCCTTTTTTTTTACTTAAATTTACTGAATAAAAAAGTAGTACCTTGTTTGAATATGGTAACACTCTTCAAGCCATCTACATTGTTATATCTGAAACAGGAGTAACATTGCAAGTAATTGCAGTTACTTTGATTAACAACTTGCCTTTGCATCCCCCTGCTGAATATACTATTGACATTGTCAATAATGTAGCATACTGCCTTAAACTTGTATGTCACTGCAGTTTGTCAAGCAGCTTAACCATGCATTAATTTAGTCTTCTGCTGGTGCAATAATCTTATGCTTAGCCCTTTATATGAAAGAGCGCCATATGTATTTTCACTAGTTTATATCGCGAGGGATTTTCTTATAACACAACTGGAGCACAACAATCCCACGTGCAATAATAACATCTGACAAATCGGTAACTGTCACAATGAACACCAAAGCAAAACCATGAAAAGCAGCATCACTAACTTCAAATCAAGCAGCGACTTCTGAGCAGAAATCAAAAACAGTCGGACAACAAAGGCAAAGCTGGACACAGCACTTAAATACACAGTCCTGAAATGCCACTAATCAAAATTCTTTGTGGCCGAATCCAACCGTAACATTAGAAAACATGAGTACCACGGAGTTGACTTGAACCGCAAATTTCTCTGCTGCCTCGGTAACGGAAAATTACCCAAGGGAAGTACATCAGCATGTTCTCATACCTTATCGAACTGCTGGCTTACCACTTCAGTAAGACTGTTCCCTGTGTCTGGATTTACACACTCCACTCACGCTAATGTTCATCCCACCACGATCTTTACTTTACCCGTAAATCTAGCAGCCCCGATTAATAGTGACAGAGCGCAAACTTGATTACTAATCCCATCGTACCCTTAGCCCAAGGATGGACATTCACCCTAAGAATCATTTCCATTGATTTACTAATTTTATATTGCCCCCTCCCTTTTTTTTTTGTAAGAAGTCTTAAGCAGATGGAGAATGCGCGCCATCCCTACTGACACGAGGTGCACCTCAAACCCGCAAAAGCAATGTACCCACATTGAAAAGGCCAGCACAAATCTGCAACTAACAGGACTGCACCTGGGAACAATTCTAGATGAAACCCGCTCTTCTCCAAAGGAGTTCACTTATTAAATATAGACATAATGAACTTCAGTCCTGAAAACCCAGTAACCCGCCTCCAGTTCACATGCCGTCATACAAGGTTAGAAAACCTAATGAGTGAAACACCGAAGCTTCTGCTATTATGATATAACATCAGTAAAACCACAGATTTGCATTAGCGTGACTCTCCAGAAGGCTAGTCTTTGCAACACTACCTACCTAAACCACCTAAAACCCACATGTTATAGAAAAGGCCGAGACTATGGGAAACTTTCCTGCTCTGCCCATCAGTACCACTGAGAAATATACTCCACTCACTAGCCCCACTAACTGCTATCCCAAAAGTGATTTGGACCACCCTTATCTCAGTCCTCTTTACTAACCCTACATCCCAAAGGTGATTTGGACCCCCTTATCTCAGTCCTCTTTACTATCCCATCAAAAAAAAAAAAAAAAAAATATATATATATATATATATATATATATATATATATATATATATATATATAAACACCAAAAAATATACCAGCACTCGACCCAGCAAAGCTTCCAGCAATAAAGTGCCTAGTACAGGCAAAAAAAACGAGTTCGGAGACACTTTTAAATGAGCTAAAATAGCTCTATATTTTTTTACTTGTTACACCATCTCTCAGCAGTGGAACTAATGAAAAAACACAGACCGGTATCCGGTTTCGCCCTCTGGCGTCCTCAGTGTGTAATTACATTCCACATCTTGTTGGTTTAAGTACACAAGCATTTTAAAGTCACAGTACCTTTATGACACAAAATATTGTAAAAAAATCAGATTAATGTACACAAAACTATATATACACATTTATACACAAACACACATGTACATACAGGTATATGTGTATATAAATATGCCCATTCATACAAAATGACCTCCTACAACCAACGTACAATATTAAGTATGAATGATATATACTTTTTCGTATTACACCATAAATCACTCTACACAAAAACATTTTGCAGGTAAATAATTAATAAAGAGTGTGATATATAAACCCACCCAATTCATTCCCAATATCCATTTAGTCCAGGTTTATACAAAGCTCCCAGGTTTGTAATCCATAATCTTTCTTTTTTATCTAGAATCCTATGTTTATTACTATCCGACAAATTTAATCCACTATCATATCAATTCCTACAAACACAAAGTGGGCTGTTTCATGTTCAAGTTTATGTTTGAATAGGGCACTTCTAGGTCTTCTACAATTAATATCACTCAAATGAGTGGCAATTCTAGTCTTAAAAGAACTAGACGTTTGGCCCACATAAAAAGCACTGCATTGACATATGGCCATATAGATCACCCATTCTGTTTGACAGGTAATCAAATGTCTAATCTCAAATGCCTTAGGTGTATTTATTGAAGTAAAGCATTTCATTTTTGAAATAACCTTACAATATGTACAATTGCCACAATATGTGCTTGCTTTAGGCCCACCTTGTCTATAATCATGTTCTCTATCCATTTTTTTATACCAGGATAGGGATTCACCAATATTTCTTCCTCATTTATAACTAAATGAACAAGTATCATCTAAACATTGGTTCAATAAATCATCTGATTTTATAATATGCCAATGTTTATTTATGATTTTCTTAATCTTATAAGTATTGGTACCATATGTAGTAATAAATCTTATCTTGGGAGCAACATGGGAATTCATCTTAGTGTCATCTAGTTGCAAAGTGTACAGCAATGGTTCCCTTTTAAGCTGCAAAGCTTTATCACATATTAAATTAATATGGGCTCTATCGTAGCCCCTATCAATAAACCTTTCTTTCATATCCTGTGCTTCATTTATGAAATCAACATCACTACTACAAATGCGGCGTAGTCTCTGAAACTGAGAAATTGGTATATTAGTAAACGTATGTTTAGGATGGCAACTACTGGCTTCTAGAAGGGCATCTTTTGTAAAAGGTTTCCTATATAGTGTTGTAACCATAGTACCATCCAACACCTTTGTCACATTTACATTCAAAAAGTCAATAGTACATGGTTCTATCCTATCCACAAATTTCATACCAAACTCATTAGAGTTCAGATAATCCACAAATAAATGCCAATCTTTCAACGTACCAGTCCAAACACCCCAGCAATCGTCTAAAAAACGACGCCACATATTAAGATGTTTAAGATGTACATTTTGATCTCCATATATCAAACTACATTCAATAAAGCCTATAAAGAGGTCAGCATAAGTTGGAGCAAATGCTGTAACCATTGCCGTACCACTTAACTGCAAATAGCAATCATTCCCAAAATAAAATACATTATGTTCTAGTACCAAACTAATCATCTTTATTAGAAAATCACGATGTACTTCAGAATATTTCCCATATTCCTTCAGCCAATATCTAATGGCCATAATACCACCTGTATGAGGAATATTAGTGTATAATG
Organism: Protopterus annectens; assembly: GCF_019279795.1. NCBI lineage: Eukaryota > Metazoa > Chordata > Ceratodontiformes > Protopteridae > Protopterus > Protopterus annectens. The sequence goes on from NC_056735.1 coordinate 1,813,783,554, forward strand.
ATTGTATATCTAAGGTACATAGATAGGAGTTAACAGGAACTTGTAAGTTATCCATTAGTTGAAGAAACTCATTTGTATCTTTTAATCTAGCTGTAACCATGGTAAGAATGGGTTTTAACTGAAATTCCAGATACTTTGAAATAGGTTCAGTCAAAAATCCCCCACCAGAGGCAATAGGTCTACCTGGTGGGGAATCTATTGCCTTATGAATCTTTGGAAGTATATAAAAATTCAGATTTTTTGACTCGGTCACCAAAAGTTCCTTATATAAACTGTCTGTAATAACACCCCTTCCTTTATAAAAAGAGAGTACATCATCAACCTTTCTTTTAAACTATTTAATAGGGTCACAAGTTAGTTTACTATAGAACTTGGTTTCACTTAGTTGTTTCATTACTTCCTTAATATATTCCAAAGTATTTCAAATGACCGTAGCACCCCCCCCTTATCAGCCTTAACAACTACCAAGCCCTTATTACTTTTAAGGCTCTGTAATGCTTGTCTCTCATCAGGACTAAGGTTTGAGCCGTGATGTTTAAAAATAGTAGTTTGCTGACTATGTAAGTCTCTCAAAACTAGTTCCTCAAATAATCTTACTTTAGCTTCATATGGTGGATTGAAATTGGACTGTTTTATCCTAAATTAAGGGGGTGGGGCACAACCTCCTTCTGTTTTAGCAAAAAAATGCTTCAAATTTAACAACCTACAAAATCTTTTTACATCATTACTAATATCATATTCAGAGACAAAAGTTGAAGGTACATAGTTCAGACCTTTATTTAACATACATTTCTCACTTTCTGTTAATTACACATTTGTTAAATTAACAATCAAATTAGCTTGCTGAGAAATTTCAGTTATATTGGTAACTTCAATGTGTCCCTGAACACCTTTTCCACCACTTCTAATCTGAAATCTGGATGCTTTCCGATGTTTACGGCCCCCTCTCCTAAAGGGCCTTCTCTCCCTTTAGTTCTTTTATGTGCTGGCGACATCTGCTCAAAAGTATCTCCAAAATCATTGTCCGTGTCTGTACTTGGTGGGTTAGAGGAAATCTCTGAAGCACTCGAGTCTGTAAAGCCTACAGTGCGTGTTGATTTTAATATAGATTTTCCCCTTTTACGTTTTTCACGACTAGACTTATTTATAGTTCTAGAAAATCTAACTGCCCTCTTCATTTGCTTCCATGTATATGCTGTATCATTTTTAAAATCATTCATGTCCCTATTAAACTTTTTCAGTTTGCACACTTTCAATTCACTGTCAAAAGCATTAATTTGTTCTACATACACATTATACAGTTTGCTAAATCCACTTTGCTTTTCATATTTTTGTACATTTAAAAGGTTAGAATTTAACTTCACATTAATCTCTATTAACATTCTATCATAATGTGAGATTAAAAGTTCTATAAACATTCCAGAAGCGGTATTTTGTACCATCCGCCATTTTGACATAAATTCAATGTCCTCTTTTCCAACCCCAGGTTCAACATATGTCCATAAACCCCGTTGAGCTATTTTAGCCCCCAAGTATGCTTTTAGCAACTTAATGTGCCACATAGTATAAAAAAAATTTTTAGAGTACAAAGTCAAATCTTTAAATGCTTGCTTTATTTCAGTATCGGTATTCACCTCAATTACTGTCCCAGTAGTTTCCCGTATTCTCTGGCCTTCATACCATGAATTGTCATCTTTATCCGAAGATAAGTTTCCAATGGATGTCCGCAAATCACCGTAACCAACTGCCATGGCTCTCGTTCCCCTCTCGTATGATGAAAAAATGGAAGAAAACATCCACCAAACAGTTCGCTTTGAAACAAAGCATTCAACGAACAGACACAAATCCCAAAAGTAATGGTGCGCATGTTAACAAGGGTGCTCAGTTCATAAACACAACACCAAAAAATATACTAGCACTCGACCCAGCAAAGCTTCCAGAAATAAAGTGCCTAGTACAGGCAAAAAAACAAGTTCAGAGACACTTTTAAATGAGCTAAAATAGCTCTATATTTTTTTACTTGTTACACCATCTCTCAGCAGTGGAACTAATGAAAAAAACACAGACCGGTATCCGGTTTTGCCCTCTGGCATCCTCAGTGTGTAATTACATTACACACCTTCTTGGTTTAAATACACAAGCATTTTAAAGTCACAAAAAAAAAAAATATATATATATATATATATATATATATATATATATATATATAGTACCACCACCAAACCTTATCAGTGAACATTACTCACCTCTTCCACAGTCAACTATTCTTAGGCCTACCTGACCACTTCTACCTACAGGTCATCATGGACGAAAATCTGCCCTAGCAAGTTCACGCCAAAATGTGCTTACTTGCCCAGCTACACTTGTCTAAACCCCTAAGCTCCTCCCCACCCTTACCTTATTTCCTCCTAATCATTCCTCCCTCCATTTAACCCTTTCAACTCCCCAGCCCACCTAACTCCCACTACTATCAAACTAAACCTTCTAGAAGATGTCCCTGGACAACTTAGTTTGTTGCAAAACCTCATTTAGCAGTCTGACTTTACAGCACAAAATGATAGGTTTCTGAGCTAATAATGAACTTTACTCTGTAGTCCTGTTTTTATCATATTCTCTGTTTGCATACTTTATGGATTTAAGCAAGTCATATTGTCTGACCAGTTCTATTTGTTTGTCTCTGAAAAGAGACCCTTAAGCTTAGTGAGTCTTACCATGTTAACAAATCTAATAAATGCCTAAAGGAAGTCTTTGTAAGATAGAATAGATTATATGTTAATTTATATACTAACACCTGCCTGTAATGCCTCTATCTTGTTATTGTCTCATTTTCTTTAGTTGCCTTTGTACGTACTGTACTTTTGCAGTCTCAGCAGTGACGTATTATTAGTGGTTAGTAAAATTTGTTAAAGTAACTACTATATTCAGTGTGTCCGCGGTGGTGGTGCTGCGGTAGCATTGTCGCCTCACAGTAAGACGCTGTCCGGTTCGATTCACAGCTAGAGCGTCTTCTGCGTGGAGACATGCATGAATGGGCATACCTTCATTGAAGGTTGTGCATCAGGGCTGGTAACTCGGCATGTAAAAATCAACTACCAACCATTAGCAGACCGGAGTTCCGCTGTGGTGACCCCTAACCGGGAAAAGCCGAAAGACACAAATAAAACTACTGTATTCAGTGCCTCCATAGAAGTGTTGTCATTCTGTGATCTCTGGATTGTATCTCACTAAACTATTTATTAACTTCACCTTTTCTATTATCAGTAGATGTTTTGTCATTGCCAGATAATTTACAGATGTTCTAAGTCATCAGTCACCATACAGTTAATTTGTACTCATGAGTATCACACAGGTTGTTCGCCGAATGCTAAAGAGTTCTTGTCCTTCAGAGATGCAGTTCCAGACCTTCCCTGTAATCCAGTGACATGCTGTAATACTTATATTAAACAATTTGTAAACATAACCCTTTTCCCAGCCATAACTGTGCATGTCTTCGTATTGCATAGAAAACAACTTATGGAATTCAGACATTTTGGGCTTGATACAAGTAATTCCCTCTCACAATAAATCCCTGAGGAGTCACAGAATAAATGACCTTAAAACAATATCTGTGAATTATCTTCATACCTGAAATATCTGCTCAAAAGTTGTTGAAGACTGTGTAAACCTGCACTAACAAACTTGTAAGCTTTGCTTGTATAAGGAAGCAGTAATGAAAATCACTTCAAATCACAATCATTTCCATGTATTAGCTGAAGAAGCACTTGGTGCAAAGTGGGTGTCTGCTTTCTTTTAAATTTGTTTACAGCCTTGATATTGTATTAATGTGCAATGTTTTCTACAATCATTTTAATAAAGTTGTTTCCTTGTTTGTTGTTAACTGTTGTACTTTTCTTCTACAAGTTGTTTGGTTTTATCAATGTCTAGTCACTGTTGCTTAAAATTAAATATTGATGTAAATCAGCTGAGAATATTTGTGAGGGACCATATCAGATATATACTTATTGTTATTATGTAGTCCAGCATTAGGATTTTAATTACAAGAGGTTGCACCTCAGGCCCTGCATTTCCATTGGTCTGCAATATGGTTAGTTACTGCACTGTTTTGCACCCTTTTCTTTTTCACAGTCAACAAATCCAAGACAGTGGGTGACATCAAATTTCACTTTTATGCATAGCACTTGTAATGGACTATTTTATATATAAAAACATACTTCTTAACTCAGATGGTGTGTGCTGTGTATATTCAAATTCCTTAGTGGCACAGGGTATGTGTTCATCTGCTTAGTATAATGCTTAGCAAACAGTTTGATGCCATCTTGATACAGAAATTTATTCAGAACCATGTATACTTGCTGCTTTTCTCTGCTATCCAGATCTTTTGTCATGTATTAAAACAAAACATGTTTTCATAATACCTGCTTTGTTTTAATGTTACTGTAGCTCTAGCAGTTATTACTACTGGGATGCTCATTAGAGATGGCTTATCTATGATGAAATAGTAATCCACATTTAGGCAAACTCAGGCAGAGGAGGCTAAATACGTGTGATCAGTCACAAATGTGGGTTCCAGTTCAGTGAATATTTTTATAGCACCTCTAGAAGCTTCATATTATTATTTTTTTTCTAATCACCTTACCATGCCATCTGTTTTCACCTCCAGTTTCACTAATCCTCTTATGCTTCTCCAGTCTTTCATTTATTAATCCTCAAATGAGCTTACTCTGGTAGGCAACTATAGGTTATGTCTGTAATACATACTGCTGTGCTATAAAAATACTCAGCTTCCGCGCAGACATACACACTCAGAGAAAAAAGTGCATACATACACACACACACACACACACACACACATATGTATATATATATATATATATATATATATATATATATATATATATATATACATGTGAGATTGACATACAAAGTGCACTCAGAAAATGGTTCTTTTCTATGAAAATAATGTATTTAAATATCACACAGCCTGTGATATAGATATTGTATACAACAATGACTTGCATAAGCTTATACTATTTTATTGCAATATGTATTGTTTTTGAAATGCGTTCCTCTGCACCTCTGCTTGCTGTCATTGAATCTGTTTCTGATATTTTCAAGAGCAGAGCCTTTCTGCATGAAACACTGCTGTCAAAGATCTCAATGGGTTTCACTCAGCCATTAAAATGTAACAAATAAATATATGCACAATTAAACAAGCATGCTGTTTTTAAAGCATCTTTGTTAAATTACCACTTAAGACATACTTTATGTATTTCCTAATATAATAATATTCGTTTATATAACATTGATGTCCCCCCTTCCCTTCTGTTTATATACTATACTCTTCCTGCTGACAGTTAATTTTATCCTTCTTTCAAGTCATGTGTTTCTTTTTCTGTAATTTTGTTTTGTTTTTTTTTTGTTTTGTTTTTGTTCATTCCATTGTGTCTATTAGTTTGATTATTCTTATTCTAAACCCATTTCAGTTCTTTAATCTTTTCCTTCTGATGATGTGGGTTCTTTAATGATTTTATGCATGTATATGTATGTATCTATGTATGGAACTATTTATTTGCTTATTTATGGTGTGAGCCCAAGACATTGGTATTTTGAAAAAAAATCCTGAAAGCATAAACTCAATACAAAGAGAATGCCCACATTAACAATGTATCAGAGTCTTAATGCACATTACAGACACAAGGTAAAGGGTTTGATTCTCACATGGGGTAATTGACTAGGCTTAAAATGGCCCACAATGGCAGTTATCCTAGTACTAACCTACGACCCTACATACATACAAATATTGCAGGCCTTCTTGTCTTCCAGTACATCAAAACAGTGTCATGTAATACATGGCCTCTTTACACAGCATATTCAAAATCATGAATTCAACAGACAAAGAACAGTATGAATCAGCTTACACGTTCCTGAGAAACCAGATTGCCAAATACAACTGCTTGAGAAATGATCCTCATGAAAAAAATAAATGTAAATGTTTTTGTAGAGGGACCCCTGAACATGTACCAACTCCATAGTCAGAGATGCATGAAGAAAGGATAAATCCCCCAAAGAAATGAGCAATTGTGGGTACACACCTGGAAACTGCATCAACAGTGATTTCCTATAGATTTCAGTAATTTAGTGACAATTAATACATAGTTTGTTTACACAGGATATTTGTATCCTTAAAACAACACATTAAGGAAGAGATTACTTGCATGAGGTTCAGCAATTATTTTTAGTGGTAAGTTATTCGGCAGATAAAATGAACAAAGGTTCATTCATGCTAGTTAGTAAGCTATGCATTATGTATGACATTGGGCCAGATTCATGAAGGCTTGCACGGAGTCTAAGAGTAGAGTAAGACTCCAGCAAGCCAAGATGTCCACCGAGCAATCCAGGAACAGCCGACAGGGGCCTGCAACTGAGCTCTCTACACTAGTCCTACACGGGCAGGGCTGGTATATGCAAATTACCTCAATTGCAGGTGAAAGCCATGCAAATGAGGTAAATCTGCGATCCAGGAAACCCGAACCTGTCCGAGTAGGAGTTGATAACTGAGTACGGTTCTGCAAATAGCAAAACTGAGCCATGTCAGCAGTAAAAAAAGCATGCATTCACAGAACAATGGACAAAAATATGGCCATTGCCAATGGGAAGTGATGCAAATTAAAAATAAAAAACTTTTTTTTTTTAATCCCAATCTCCGGGGTTTAACCGTAGTACAGCGCCGCGCAAACGCGCTGCACCCTAAAAAGCAGAAAATGAATAATTAAGATCCACAAATGTGGATTTCATAGCTAAAATGAATTTACAATGCAAGGGAATGGCAGGCTGAAGACAACATGGCCACCGAGTAGAGGTTGCTAAGGGGGGAAGCTCAGTCTAAGAGATGTAACTAAGCATTAGTAGGCAATCCTATGCAAATGAGAGTAATGACAGTGAATCATAAGTTCACATAGCAAATGAGCACAGTCAGTGGAGTGTAGGAGTAGGATAAGGGGAGTAACAGAGTAGAAGATAGGTGACATCATGAGGGGGTTATGTATGAAAGGAGTGCAGCTCATTGGAGCAGAGTGACATGTGTCACCTTACATTTACATAATAGTGAAAGAGGTGTGTCAACAGGTAGGCCAGGTAAAGTCAAGAAATTGAAGGTGTATGCTGTGGATAACACCAAAGTTTCTTGCTGAGCGTGCATGTGCGCGCCAGTAAACTCGAGAAAGGGAGTGTGCACGCGTGTAGGCTTGAGTAAGCATATGTAAGGCTGTGTAAACAGTTGTAAGTGTGTTTGCGCCGGTGTGCATGTGTTTTAACAAGAATAAGCAAGTGGTAGTCTGTGTAAGCATGTGTGCGCGTGTGTGAGCTGGTGTGCGCATGTTTGCGCTTGTTTGCGCGGCGCTGCCTCCTGAGGAAACAGAAAGGGAAAAGGAAGCACAACAAATAGTAGGAAGTTAATCAGGGAGTACTAGCAGAGCTAGCAGGTGAAAACAATCAGAATCAGCCAATTACACAGGCATTACACTAGCCCAGCCCAGCACTTAAAACTGAGGAAAAAACATTCCAGTATGTTTTTCTCAGACACACTGCAACACTGCAGTAAGCTAATAGAAGTGAAAACTGAAAAAGCTTTACTGAGACAAAGAAATGTTAGGGGCTGCCATTGCTGTCATAAAGCGACATATGCAACATGCTGAGGGTGGTAACAATGCAAATGCAGCTGAGCAACCCACAGTGAGGAGACGGAGAAGAGTGTACAGACCCAGGGTAACCTACCAGGGGCTACATGAGCTGGAGATAGTGGAGCGCTATAGAGTGGACAGAGAGCTCCTGCAGCAAATTGTTGAGCTGTGCAGGCCATGCCTCACACACAGAACCAACAGATGGGAACCCATCCCAGTGGAAACCAAGGTATGTGTTGGCCTAAGAATATTAGCAACAGGTGCCTTCCAGAGACCAACTGGTGATACATCTAGGGTACTGCACCAGTTCCTGAATGCCATGGCAGCACATGTCAGTGATCATGTATATTTCCCCAATTCCCATGAGGTATTGGCCAGCAATATGCGTCTCTTCCAGCAAATAGTGGAATACCCTGAGGTAGACTGCACGCACATTCGCATCAAACCACCAGCCGGTGAGCGAGGTAGGGTCTACTATAACCGCAAGGTTTACCCCTCCATCAACTGCCAGGTCATGTGTGATGCCCAGGGCATAATAATGAATGTGTGTGCTGGCTGCCCTGGAAGCTGCCATGACTCCCATATCTGGCATCTGACACAGCTGTACCAGACATTTGCCAATGGAGACATATCTCATGGTCACCTAGTGGGGGATGCTGGATATGCACTTGAGCCATAGCTGATGACACCCATCATAAACGCACACACACCTGAACAGGAACGCCATAATTAGGCACATGCACAAACACAAAATGTAATTCAGTGTGTATTTGGGCTGCTCAAGTCACGGTTCCGGTGCCCAGACACATCTGATGGAGCCTTGCAATACTCGCCAACTACATGTACCCAAATAGTAATGGTATGTGCTATGCTACACAATATGATCCTGTGAAAACAGCTGCAGCAGGAGCAGCATAGGGCTGGGCACAACAGCCACCCACCATTGCCATGGCCATCACAGGCAGAGCGTGACTCAGAGGTGGAACAACCTGAGCCTGCCCCAGTAGGCAGAAGGAGGCATGCCCAGTATGCTTTGGCCTTGGCAAAGAGGCAACACATAGCATATACACTGGCTCAGTAGGAACCCTGGAAATTATACCTCTCTCCGACTCGCACATATAGTAAAAGAGATGCCTAACCTGACACTACCTGTTAACAAACATGTATAGGGAGTGTAAAATGTGCATCCGACATAGGCAGCCCTGCAGCACCACCTGAGGCATGATTGCTATGTGTTAAGCAATATAAAGCACTGCTAAACAGCTCTCACCACTATTTAGTATAGGTGAATAAAATTGCACACACTAAGTAGCACAACTACAGGCAATGTTCAGCAATATTGTGCACTGTCCAGCAATGTTGGGCAACATTGAGCAATGTTGTGCAAGTCTGGTCAAATGTGGGTATAGTTCATCAAAAGCAGGTTAACAAGTTCATATTTGCTACACTTTTCTTGAAGCAGTCTGTTCTGACATATATGAAAATATGAAGCAGTGACAGTCCTCGAACCCAGGATACAGTGCACTATAATCAGAGAACAGAACCACTAAACCATGACAGTATGTCAATGGTCAGCTTGCATGAAAAAATGTTGATAAGTCAATGCTAAGTATCTAATGGAAACCTTGCATGCATAGCATAATCCCTGTTGAGTCAAGACACAAAGGTGAGGCCTGCAGTAATAATAGAACCTGATATTCAACACACATATAGTATAAATGTTAATATTGTTAATGTTCACACACATCAACAAACGCAGTGGACCTCAGACAGCAACATACTGCAAGGTCACACTGGGCATGCTCACACACTTGAAACTATGAGACAAATGTCAGGCAACAAAACACTGAAAGTCTGAACTGGGCACGCTCACACACTTAGGTAAAGTTTGAGTACAGCAGTGGGCCACACATATCCCACAGTTGCAAGTGTCAACCCAGGAACCTCGCACTATTCACCAATCCACCATGTGCACACAGTGATATGACAACAGACACAATATAAAATAGTGAAATACTGTCACAATCAAATATGTAATGCAGAAACTTAGGTTGTTCATAGGAAGTAGTAAAGCAAAAAAAGAAACAAAACCTGCAATCAGTACCATCACTGAACAATGTGCATCCTGAACATTAGCATAGGTTCAGAGGTTGACACTAGGCTATCTGCCCTAGGGTATGTAGAAGCCTAGCCACAGTGTGTTTGTAGTCTGCAATCACGCTAGATCAGTAGACTGTGCCTGTCAATAGTAGGTCACACAAGATATCCCACATATGTTCATGTCATTCTGCCTCTGTCTAGCAAGGACCCATAACATATCCCAGGGCTAAACATACGATCACCCGTCCACCTGTGAAGATATCACCTGTAGGTGTTCATCGTGGGTCTGTGCATATGTGGTACTGTGATCACATTCCCGAGTGAGTGGAGCCTCTGTGATGGTAATATGCCCCTCCAGCATATCCTATTAACATCATTGCTCATGTACCTGTCCCTGGAGCATGTAGCTGTAAGGGACTTTGATATCCTCACGTGGAGCCTGTCCATCAATGCTGTGATGGACATGGCATCAAAGAAAAGGCACAGACTGCATCCAAGTATGCAGTAAGCAACTGAGGAGAGCTGGGGTCACCATAGCCGAACTGTGCATACCATCTGTGTGAGTCCATAGATCCACTTGGTATGTAAATCAGTGTACATTCCAGTTGCTGCAGGTGTTGGATAAGGTACATCCGAAATGGGCCATTGTATCCAAGCATGTGCCAGATAACTACAGGGTCACAATGACCCCACCTGATCTGGATGTAAAACTGTATGGGATAAGGTTGCCTAAATAGAAGGTGTGTCCAACAACATTGGCAACATGAATGTCAAAGGCAAGAGTACTAAGTATTCATGTCCACAAATCACAAACCGCACACACTGTACGTGATGTATCATCACCTATGTGGTAATGTGTGTGCACAGTGTTACTACCAAAGGTGATGACTATGCATCTAAAGTAAGGTAGCTATAGGCCATGGCTCTGGCACCAGTCAGCCATCTCTGTGAGACCCTTTCTGAGGATGCCTGTGCCAGCTGTGGAGTCGAATATGGCACACAGTTTGCAGCCATCTGCAAACATGGTCATCCATATCCCCCCTGTGTTAGCCAGTATGTATCAGAAATATATATAGAACAAGAGAAGTCCCAGGACTGAGCCCTGTGGGATGCCACGTGTAACTGGTGTATAGTCAGACATGGCACCTACAATACTGACCATGTGTGTGCTATCCATGATCCAGTTAGCAATCCAGATTGTGACATATGTGTAGATATTGAATCCGGTGATCTAATGTGTAAAGGCCAAGTGGGGTATTGTGTAGAAGTGGTGTGCGAGCGCCAGGTAGGCTGTGTGGTCAACCCTGTGTACGTCTATGGACATGTTAACTGTGGAAAGACATCAAACATCTGCAAGAGGCAAGATATGCCCACAACAACACCAAATTGTGTAGGATACAGTGTCTCTAGGTTCACAATGTGTATGTGTATGTGTTCCATGATGATACACTCCATAGCATAGCAGACCAGGATAGTTAGGCATATATTGTGATAATGTCCAGGGTCCCTTGTGGGACCAGCACTGTGTAGCGGGTACACCATAGCTGTACGCCATTCCATGGGTACACATCCTGTAGTAACTGTGATACTAAACAGTGACATAATGTGAATGTGAAGTTTGACATGAATCACGTGTATGCCACAGTCTGGGACACTATCTGGTCCCACTGATGCTGTGTTGTCTGCTATGGAGAGAGCAGCACATACATGTTCATTTGTGATGTCAGGGAGGCTACACCCTGTTGTGATGGACATGTGCACTGCAGGGAGGATGGTGGGGAAACATTCCCACTGAACCTGTTGTCCAGGATGTTCGCAATGTCAGTGGGTTCACTGTATCATTTGTAATTATGCAGTAACAAACCGCATATCTGTGAGTTCCCACACAGGTCCCTGACATAACTAAATAAGGCCTTGTGATTGTCCACAGTGTCTGTTGCAAGTGTCCGTTAGAAGTGGGCCTTAGATGACGCAACAACTGATTGTAGCTATATCACAGTACTGATCAAAGATGCCTTCCAGATTGTGATTGTGCTCCATAATGTAGTGGCCTCCTCCTGTCCATGTACAGCTCAGTAATGGCCGTGGTCCAGTAGACATGTCCCCTGCTGTTGGAGGAGTGATTCTTGTAGTTATCTGGGATAGCATGATCCATGAATTCCAGTAATTGTCCATAGAACGTGCTTGTAAAGTATGTAGTTGTCTGAGCCGTAATTAACACTGTCCCAGGGTCATTGAGGGATACCACCTCAGTTTGTACAAGTGTGATGTTTGCTCATGAGAAGTATGTCACTGAGATCACATAGGATGTGTGTGTGTATGGGATGTGTATGTCTAGTGAGATGAATGTATGTTCCGACCTTAACAATTACAGGTATACCTCTGTTGTGGAACATAGAGTCCCCATGTGTGTGATGATCAGGTACCACATGTATTAACCCCTGTGGGTGTGGTGGCCAGGTCTGCCCTAGCATTTGAGTGTAACAATCTTAGCAACTGTTGTGCGAGGGTGTCACTGCATGAGTAGAATATCCAGTCAATATTTGTGTATTTGAAGTCACACAATATAATGGTGTTTGGTGAGACCTTCACATTCCCCAGTGTTCCCAGGAATAATAACTGTTGTGCCCATGTTTGGGTCTGTAACAGTCTACAAACTGAAATGCAGTTTTGAACACTCTCAGTTGCACATGCACGTTCCCCAATGCTTTGTGTACTGCTATCAACCTGGAGGTGTGTGTATGAATGATGTATATGGAATCCCCCTATTGTTGTTGTCCAGACTGAGTCCTGTGTCTGAAAACCATGGTATGACGTAAAACATGTTAGTGCTGCTGTGCTTTTGTGAGCCTGAACCAGGTGTTTTTTACTGCACATATATCGACAGATGCCATACTGTTGTGAGTCCTGAGTGCATGCATTCTGAGGGTTAGACATCAGTTGTTGAGCACCATCACTCTCCATTTCCTGTGCCCTGTAAAGTCTATGGCTGTGGTTATGTCATCTGACCCTTGCTTCAAACAGCCACTATGTGTGTGTCAAGAGCCTAAAGCAGTCTGTGAAAGCCTAGGGGTGACAGCTGCATGGCGTCCATAGCGAATGTACATGGCATGTTGAGCATGTAATCCCAGGCTGACAGACACTGGATCCCCTGTGAATGACAACAATATGTTAGGCAACTGTTAAAACTGATCATGTCATCTGTATACTGTGACATAGTACTTGGTGAGGGTAAGATGCTACACAAGGTCAGTGTCATACTGTCCTGGCCTACATGATCGGAGAGCCCCTCCATGTCTCTAGTCATGTAGTCCAGGGGGGAATGTCTGAGGGTCTACACACCGTAATGCTTAATGATGGAGCCATATTTGTACTTGCAGTGGACTGACAACAGTGCATGTGTCATGTGGCATATCCTGGCACCCGACACACAGCACAAAGTGATCTTCACCTTGTTCAGCCTGGTGAATGGGATGTCAGTGGGACCGACAATTACACTCACCTAATACAGTTGTATGAGGTGTGTTGTGTAGGCCTAAGGGCAGTGACTGTGTGGCACAATGACTTTGTGAACTATGTGATGATATGTGTGTATGGTTGTGTGTTAGCAGTCGTTTGTGTGTCTGCTTTGGATGTCTCAGCTGCTTAGGCAGAGTACAATTAGATGCTCCAAGTATGTCATTGTGTGTCAATGTATACGGTTTGCTGTTGTCATAGGTGCATGTGTGACTGTATTTGTGGTGTGTGTGGTTACCTTCACCACCCAATAGACTGTGCCAGTCATGGCTTGGGAGAGCTCAGCCTCCTATCCATCTATACAGTTGCACCTCTCACAGATATCTGAGTTTGTTGGTAGGAGGACAGTGTTACCTGTGTACATAAGGCAGTTGTAACAATGTGTCAGAATTCCAATATGCACCAGCTATACTGGAGAGTACACACAAAACCGACCTTTGGACATGCCAAGATATGATGATGACATACACTGTTGACTGATCACAAAGGATCAGTAGTGTGTCAAGTGTGTAAAAGAGTATAACAGGGTTTTAGTGTTCAGGTTTGTTGTTGCTGTGGAAAGATAATCTCAAAGGAGTACAGACAGAAACATTACACCTCCTTTAGCTAGGTGAGAAATATCGATGTACAGTCATATATGTCTTCAGTCAGGGTCAACTGTACCTGACTGACAATGTCAACATCTTGTCAGACAGGCCCATACATACATACCCACCTCCCAGTGACAAAAGGACATAATATCATACCAGGAGATATCACATGTAGAATGTGTAAACTGGTCCCCACAATGCCAAATGAATCCCATCATGTGGATAACAATGTTTCCCCATATGTGTCATAAGTGAACAACAGGACAAACAGACACTGCACCCGAACAGCCTGTTGAGCCTCACACTCTCTACAGGATCTTACACCGCTGAATGTGTTACAGCAACATGTGGCACACCCCACAAGTGTTGGTGCACAACACACCATGGGAACTATATTCCTATAAGTCTACAAAGTCCAAAATGTTAGTCCATGGAGTCCATCATGATTTCAGTCAGGAACAGAGATATTGTAAACCGACAAACACACAACACAAATGTCTGTGGTATGTTAATGAGCACATCATGTTCCCCAAACCTGCTAGATATCTTGCAAGGCAGCCACCCAGGACAAACATCACTGACAGGAGCAACACAGGTCCCACATAGACCTTGAATAGCCCTTTACCAACATCACAGACACATGTGGTATCCACAAAACCTACAATCTGTGCATGAATATGTATTGTCATATGAAGGAATGGTAATATGTCCACAGATAGATTACACCTGGTATGAATTGTGTATTCCTATTCAAGATGTTCACACCTGCTAACCCACAAGGTTCATTTGTGGGATTGCATAACACAATGTGCACACACATAACCATGTCCAGTCTGATGTCAGCAACCAAAAAACATAGCATGTGAAGAGCGACCATACAGTAAAGCATGTAGTGCGTTGTGTTAATGCATATCTCACTAGTATCATAGCATAGTTAGCTAGGGGTTTGAATCCTGCAATTGCTGAGTGTATGTGTGCATGTGAGATTGACTTCGAGAGGACTGGCCTTTTTGGAGACTGTGGGAACACATTAGGAGTGGTGAATACCTCTTTGCCAAGTGTGATGATGTCAGCATCCTACAAATAGAGCTTTGGAAATAAATGCACCCAATAAAGCAAATAGTGCATCGTGTTAATGCGTATCTCACTATCATAACATAGTCAGATAGGGGTTTGAGTCCTGCAAACGCAGTGTGTGTGTGTGGGGGTGTGTGTATGTGTGTGATTTCCTTTGAGAGGAGTAGCCTTTTTAGAGAATGCTCCTAGTAAAGCAAATAGCACGTTGTGTTAATGCATATCTCACTAGTATCATAACATAGTCAAGTAGAGGTTTGAGCCTTGCAAACACCAAGTGTGTGTGTGGGGGTTGGGTGTGTATGTGTGTGATTTTCTTTGTGATGAGTGGCCTTTTTGGAGACTGTGGAAACACATTTTAAAAGAGGTACATCCCTCTTTGTAAAGTCTGATGATGTCAGCATCCTACAAATATTCAAGGAGAACAGAAACCACCTAGTAATGCATATAGCGTGCCGTGTTAATGCGTATCACTCCAGTAGCATAACATAGTTAGGTAAGGGTTTGAATCCTGTGAATGTGTGCGAGACTGCCTTTGTGAGGAGTGACCTTTTTGAAGACTGTGGAAATACATTAGGAGTGGTGAATCCCTCTTTGCCAAGTGTGATGATGTCAGCATCCTACAAATAGAGCTTTGGAAAAGAATGCTCTCAATAAAGCAAATAGCATGTAGTGTTAATGCGTATCTCACTAGTGTCATAACATAGTCAGATAGGGGTTTGAGTCCTGCAAACACTGTGTGTGTCACAGGTGGTCAATGCAGTGTGAGTTTTGCTTTTACTATGGTATGACACGTTTCAAACAGTATGTGCATTGCACACATCGGGTATCTGCATGTCAAATAGATTTGTGTACATGTGACCTCAATCAGTACATAGGTGTGAAGCCTGCATACTACATGAATACATCTGTAACTTTTGACAGATTGTGCCACTGCTTCTCAGATCATAGGCCACATATGTATGTCTGCGTCAAGACCGGCCAATGTAGTGACCCATGGCCAAGGACATCCCTGCCACACACATCCATGACACGTACTGTAGAGTACTGTGAGTGAGGGTAATTGCTGGGGTATGTCAGACATGTTCATACACAACAACGACTGGCAATAATGGACAGTCATGATGGGTGTGCACCAGCCCTGTGGATATGCATGCAGGCCCCTAATGTCTTATGTGAAACACAGAGGGACCCCACAATACCTATGGATATGTGGATACCAAGGGACAGATGACATAACACGTGTCTGTCTGTACACATTGGTACCCAACATACATGCTCAGGGCTACCACCTATGTGGTACTGTCGGGATAGTATGTATAGTAAATGTGGATGACCATGCCATAAATGGCATACTGCTATACAGCATGTATTGGACAACAGGTATCTGTCTGTATGATACCCTTGTGTAGGATATGTGTCCCATCTGGGGAATGCAGTGTAGGCCAATGCATGCATTACCAGATGTGGATGGACATATCCCTAGTATGTTTGCATGTACCAAAGAGGGCGTTATGCCACACAGGTGTGGTTCCAGGAACGTGTGGCAGTCAATACCACTGGTTACTGTCATAGTATAGTACTGGAAGGATCCAACTGTTACTGAGTTCCCTACAACTGTGAGTCATTTGTCAGGACATCATCTAATGATTGGTTATAGTCATGCTGTTGAGGTGGTGTATACTGCCAGACTGCAGATCATTGACAGATATCAATGGTATCCCCCACAACATAGTGCCAACCCATGTCATACACACATGTGTACCCATGTTAGTACATATCTGTAGTAGAATGCATACTGGCCATCAAAAGATACCATGAGATGTTAACAATGTGTAGAACAGGGTATGTCACACATCCCACATGTCCACTATGCACGTATATGCAGACAGTGTGCACACACCATGTTCACAGATGTACACCTGCTAGTTTGTAATGCACACATCACACACGTACTGTCCACGCACTAACACATACTGTCAGTACTGTATACTTCATCCAAGTGGCACATGTGTGGACAATACATACTCAGACCTAACACTGGTGTAAACAATGCTACAATGACTATCAGAGCTGTGATGCATAATGCCTGCTCAGATATACCTACAAGGATACCTACAAGCATATCAGTACACCTTCCTGTTTTCAACTTGCTACTATTGCTACAATGCTATTATGTCACCCTGTGCATCAGAACCAAGTTAGCCTATTCCTGCATCAATGTGACAGATGACAGGAAGTGGCACAGGTGTCATCATATGCACAGGGTGTGTTGTAGGTTTGCCAGAGCCCGACATTGACCCATCCAATCTGCATGTGTGTGTGTGTGTGTGTGTGTGTGTGTGTGTGTGTGTGTGTGTGTGTGTGTGTGTGTGTGTGTGAGGGACAACACTACTGCATGGGCCACTGTTGATGTAATGTGTGCGTGTGTGTGTGAGCCCTAGTTGTATGGTAAATGTGTGTGTGTCTGCATGCACACAACTCCACCATGTGGCTGCCATATATGGGCGGTTGTGGGACAGCCACAGACTGTACCTGCTAGGCTGTACAGATCACTGTCTCCGGCCATGGACACCGTACCTGTGCCTAGCAAGGGTGCTACGGGCAGTATCGGGTACCAACCCTGACTGGGTGCTATCATCAGAGGCAGAGGTATGATGACTGGACCCATGTCCCTGCTGGGAGTGGCCAGCACCATGTGCAAGTGGTCTAGTAGAACAGTCAATGGACAGGCCAGCCCCAGCATTGCTGGGGCTGTACTGCCACTACGGGAGTGGCTGTGATCTGTGGTCCATCTGCGACGAATGCCAGCTGATGCTGTTGCTGGCATGCATCCGCGTCGGCCTCTCATCCTTCCTGCACTGGCTAACACATTGTGGAGGACATCTAATGTCTCCTTCCAATGGCTATCAATGACCTTGGTGTAATTCTGGATGGCACCGGCAAGGTCACGGATGCTGTCATTGATAGCAGTGTAATGGGCCCTCTGTGCCCTTAGTCCCTGTCAGGTGTACCGTCCATACGTGCCTGTGCCTGCATTACAGCCTGGAATATACTGGAGGTTGTAATACCTCCAGGGGCACGTCTGCCAGGGGCAGTACGATAAGTGGTGCTCCCCCGAGAACCCCTGGACATCTGCCTATGTGGTACCATTCCGGTAATCCGGCTATGGCTGCTGTGAGGGGATGCACGTGCCATAGGTACCACACTCTCCTGGTTAATGCCAACTGTATGCTGTCCCTCAGCTATGGCCATTGATGATGAGGGATGTATTGGCAGTATGAGTGTGCACATAGATGGGATTGACCTCTGTGTACTGTTGATTGGGGGACCAGTGACAGACTCTGTCAGACCTTCCTGTGCCACAATACATGTCTCATCATCTCCACTGTTAGTAGCGGTGACATCAGGTTCCCTGCTACACTCAGCCATGCCTAACACAGCACCTGTGGAAGGAAGACAGGAAACGCACTTTACAATCTTACATGATGTTAGCACACATGCACACATACACACATGCACACATGCACACATGAACACATGCAGAAATGCACACATGAACACATACACACATGAACACATGCACACATGCACACATGCACACATGAACACATGAACACATGCACACATGCACACATGAACACATGCACACATGCACACATGAACACATGAACACATGCACACATGAGCACATGAACACATGAACACATGCACACATGCACACATGCACAGAAATACACTGCTCACCACAGCACATACACACACACACCAGCAATCCAACACATACAGAATAGTGGGTGATGGTGGGTGACAGTATCTCAAGGCAAACAGTCACCGCACACGTGTCAGCAGGCAGACCATGTGTTGCTCAACACCATGCAGTGCAAGTGTAGACAGCCCTTTCTAATGACATTATACATGGCTTTGATGCATGTGTGTAGTTGTGCAGTGATTGGCTACACCCTGGAACACAATGTGTACATGGACACTACATTGCTGTGCAAGTATTATCTGCTCTGCAATGTCATGTGCACCATCACTCAATGGTATACATACCATGGCTGCATGTGTCATCTGTGTGACACAGATTGACATGTGTGATGACAGTGTTTGTGTCCATATCACATAATAGTGGGCACAAGTGTAGCAAATGCATGCAATGTACAGACATGGGATGAGTGGTGCATGTAGAGGTGAAGGAATCCCAATGCACAACATGGTTATGGTGCGTGTGGGACATATTGCAGATATGTTGTTGCCAGCCATGACATGGCATGCTACACGACTGCAACATTAAACACCACACATACCCAATGTGTGTCATGTGAACTATACACACAATAGCATTCCAGGACATATATGTGACACTTTGTACAGATGGTGGCTGTTGTGCAAAATGTGTATACTAGCATATGTAAGCACACACACAACATGCTATGCATGGTGTGTATAGGTGAATATGTTTGAACACACAGAACAATCAGGTGCACAGCAAAGACTGCTATGTGTAGTACTGTGGTCACTGTAACTGGATGGGGTGTAGTATCATGTGCCATCATCATCATCATACATCTTGTGGTCACTCATGGCTACTACTGTATGACAGACCATCGCCTAGCATGCTGTACCTGAACTGCAGTGCCGTGGATATGTTCACTATTACACAGCCACTTTGTACATGGGTGTATGAGGTGCCCGGTAGATAGCATTGCCTAACATGACTTTGTTATGTGTTGAAGACTGTTGCACAGCCCCATGATAGGCCTCTACCCCTGAGGTACATCATGTGTGTGTGGATGACATGTGGGATACTGATGTGTGACTTTACAGTGGGTGTGTGGTTATGCCATATGTAGCATGACTTTGAGTACTGCATGTGATAAATGTCGTATGTTGTGTACAGGTTTTGCAACTATGCCTATCCAATGTGCAGTACGGGGTTGCCACAACTGTGTGTGATGCTCTGTGTATTGCATGTCATTGAGGAAGCTACTGACATTACTGAGCTGTGCAACGTCTCATAGCAAACATGCACGGCATGCCTTATGCGTAGGTGTGTTACATGTACATGGCCTACACCTCACCTATGACATGCATATTTCATTACCAACATTGCAGGTATAACACACTCACCAGCATGGATCGGCTGCCCTGCCATCACACCAGAGGGACCTACGAGAATATGAGAGGGTTCATCAGTGGCCACAACTGTGGCATTGCTACAGTGGGTATGCTAAACTGCAGTACAATAACAGTCAACAGTCACAGGTGTAGGGATATTATATAAACTATCCGTAATGCACAACAGTAGGGAGTGGAACTGCTAAACACACAGTACACATCTCATGTACACATAATCTAACAATACAGTTAACTGTAGTCTACAGATAGGGCATATTACCTGCTTGCTCCAGGTGGATGTGCTGGGTGGCTCCGGCCTCCATTACAACACATGTCAGAGGTTGCCGTAGCTGTTGTCCAGAAGCCACCACGCTTAGGAGCAGCTCCTCCACTCTGGTGAGGGGGTGATGTATGACCACCCCACCACCTGTGGCAAGCTGCTGTCTTTGGATAACAGACGCATGCCGCCGGACTTGTCTAATTAAATCACTGCAGTGATAGCGTACCTGCTCATATATCTGGTTATGCATGCCTATGTCATTTACCCGACTAACAAGCTCCTGCCACAGTGCAGTCCGCTCCTGCTGGTGCTGGCTGGTTCTGGATAACAGCATGGTGTACTGCTGCAAAAGGCTGTTGACTTTCACCTCTTCCACTTCTGCAGTGTAAGCTGGATTACGTTGGTGGGCCATCTGGCTGAAAAAGATATGAACAATTTGTGTGAGAGTGTCCTGTGGCACACTTTACACCTTTACCCACAGATATCACTTTACTGACATATATACCATCCTATTATCTGTCAGTGGTTCAACACGTTCAGTAACACTTATTGGTGTATATCACACCAATGCACGAACAGAGATGTCATCCATTGCAATGTATGTACAGTACAGGTGCAGTAGTACCAATCAAACACCCTAGTCATTGATGCCATAACCCTGCCTAACAGATGTGTCCAGTTGTTACTATAGGTGGCATACTGCTGTAACAGACTATAGATGTTGCTGGATACACATGTCAACTCTCTAACACACATACGTTTGCAGCCATTGTACAGGCATAATCACACACACATCAGGCAAATCATACAACACACCACTGTATGCCAACACAGATGAGCATTACCTGTGTACCATATGGTGCTGTGTACTACTACTTACACACCCTTATGCCTGCATTCTGTCCTCTGTGCAGACTACAGGAAACACACATGACAGTGTTTCCAAGCAATGTGAATGCACACCATACTGTGCTATTTAGCCCTACAGCTTCAGGTAGTACTACAGTTCATATTGGTGATGGATTCACCTGCAGTACCACTCACTAAGCATACATGTATTGCTTTAGCCTACAATGAGACACCACATTCATCAATGGAGAACTATGTGACATCATATGCCGTACTACTATGTCTGCCTAACAGTACATTACACATCAGTTACTATCCTCACAGCTAGGTTAGGCACTACCATGTCAGATACAACATCACACTAAGGTAGGTGATATGCTATTGGCCCTAGGGCCTATGGCAGCCTAGCCATATGCTACCCTGGCCTTTGACACACATCTACTTTGATTTCACTTGCCCCTGTCAACCTGAACCACAGAGGTGTCTTCTGGTGTGTATTAACAATCTCCCACACAATCATCAGGGGTATATATAACAACTGCTCAGGAGGAGCCTTGCTTGCTATTGCTATATGGTCTATTCCAGTGTATGGCATATGTCTGAGATGGGAACTTATCCCTCCAGCATGTGCTGTTTAGTGAGCTGACAAGGTTTAGGGCCCTAGAGCGTATAACCCTGAGGGGTTGTGATATGTTGCCATGGTGGTTGTCACCCAGCTATGGGTGTGACATACCTCTGTATGTCTAGCAGAGGTCACCTCTGTGTGGCCAGTATGCAATACAGTGTAGTTGTGGTTTTGTGAGTCAGTCTGCATAGGGCATCTGTTTGCAGACAGTATTACCCTTTGGGAGGTCTGTCTGTGGCCTGTTCACCTGGTGTAGTTGTCATGTGAAGTACATACCACACAAGGCATTGTGATGAGTAGAGGGGAACCCTACCCTATACTTCCATAGATGACACACCTGTTGTCATGACACATACCACACAGACAAGTTACAGGTGTAGTGTGGCACTGTCTTCATCACAGTGGAGGCTACTGTCCACCTGTGTCCCATGTTCCCTTATCACACCTTCACTGTTAGATATATCTCTGCCTATGTGTTAGTTAATGGGTACACTGTTTTGGGAAGGTGGAATGGCACTGCAGTATCAACACTTGTCTACAGTCCATGCCTTGTTCACCATACACCTGTTGTGGTACATATGACCCCATGTCTCTGTGTCTCTCTCTCTCTCACTCTATATGTGTATATATATATATATATATATATATATATATATATATATATATTATGTATATGCCTATCTATACACATACATGTACACAATCCATTGCTATACACATGGATGTACATATAGGCACATGTACAGTCCACCTTTCATGGTGGGGATACTTATGCGACAGTTGTGGGATGTACAGGTATGTGATTACATTGCACAGTGTTGTGCAGAATGCATGTGGGTGTCCTCAGCCCTTGTAGCATTAGCAGGCCTCACTGTCTGTAACACATCAGATCTGACAAATCTGTCCCACAGCATTTAACCACCACATGACATATATCAACACTACCATAGCTGGCCTTAGGCATAGGCCTACTGGACGGCCACCTAGGGCGCCGCTCTAGCAGGGGTGCTTTTCCACTATTTATGTGGACACAAGGATGGGTGCACCAGGAAGTGTGGTGGGGGGCGCCGTGGAGCCCTTTTGCCTAGGGCACCAGTTGACCTAAGGCCACTCCACCACACTGCATGCTGTCTTCTAGGCCACACACTACAACCTACATGGATATATGCACATATCAACATTCACTGACAGATAGCTGTCCACCCTTCACTAACAGTTGCAGTATGTCCCTTGCCCTATGCACATGTGCAGATACAGATAGATACATACTGCTGCCACACATGGATGATTTGCAGTGTGTGGAGTACATGCCAACACATACATTTGAGTTACATACCTTACCTTTGTATTTACCTGCTCCGTGTGTTACGGTTTTGTCTCTTTTTTTTTGGCTGGTTTGATTTGGGTATTTGCCCTCTATTTCACCTTCAGTCTTTTTTTTTTTGGGTTGGTTTGATTTGGGTATTTGCCCTCTCTTTCACCTTTGGTCTTTTTTTTTTTTTTTTTTTTTGGCTGGTTTGATTTGGGTTCTTGCCCTCTATTTCAGCTTCAGTCTCTGTTTCTGTCTCACTCTCTGTCTCACGACACCTGCAATGATATAATTGCATGTGTGGACTGCAGGTACAGCCTGCTTTTCTAGGTATCTGCACTTGTGAATGTGACAGCCTCTGCACCAATTGCTGCCCACCATTCAGTAATTGCATGCAGCTTGCTGTTTGGTGATTGCATTACTCACTGTGATTGCATCCCACTGCTATAAAATGCTAGGTTAGGTAGGTGTAGCCCTTTCAGATTTCAAAGGTGGGGCCCATTCTTGTTTGCTCTGGACACCATTGTGTCAGTCCGAAGGTTGGTATATGTCTCTTATCTGATGCTAGGGTTGTAGCCAGTTATGTGCATGTTGTACTCATACCTGCATGTTGCTGCTTCCAGTACACACATCTCAGTATAGACATGTACGCACCCCTCCAAATGCTAACACAGGATACATGGGAGTATGTACAATTTTCTCACTTACACAATTAACTGCCATACAAATGTGGTTATTGCACTGTATTCCTGTGGCCAGTGTTTATCCTGGTCTGATACTGTGTGGTGTTTGTAAGGTGCTACTGTAACATTATTCCCTGCTAGAATGGCTGGTTCCCCTTTCACAGTCATGTCATGCAATTCCACAACAACTGCTGGTAAAGACCCACAGACCAGGATTTGTGTTATACCATTCCTAATTTCCATTTACATTCCCTCATTGTAATGCATGATATATTTATTTCAGAACCAAGTTATTTGTATATTTGCTATGGCTTAGTGGTAATTCATGCAGTCTCTTGTGTCAATGGTCTGGGGGTTTGAAACTGGCAGAGTTTTTTTATTTTGCTGCTCAGCAGAACAAGGGCCCTGCCATAGAGTGACTAAGGCACTTTTAAGCAGTAGTAAGTGGGTTTGCGCAGGTTTGTGTGATGCTTAGCTAAGTGCACACATACGCACACTCACTTAATCCCGCTTACTACTGCTTAAAAGTGCTTACTCCCGCTAACCTCCGCACTAATTTATTTGAAAGAAAAGAAAATGGGGAGATAGGAAAGTGGTGAAAAAGGGGGCACAGAGAGGGAAAGACAGTAGGAAAACAAACTCGGAATGTGCAGGATGGGTGTAGGGAAGGTCCATAGCTGCCCATTTCTTTGACAGCAACAGCTGTGCATATGTTGAAAATTTGGAGTGAAATTTGAAACCTTCTACCCCTGAGAGAGGGGTGAGGACAACATAGTTTGTTGTACTGCCAATTAGAATTATCAGTGTACATGTCCAATGGACATGTGTGCGAAATGCGAAGCTATGTATGGGGCGTAATTTTGTTTCAGGTACAGATTGCCTTTTTTTTTTTCAGGGGAGAGTGGTAAGTGAGGTACAGGAAGTAGGTATATTTGGGGAGGTAGGATGGGTAGGTAGACAGACAAGACAAACAAGATGCATACAGGGGTGAAGTATGACACATGGGGTGGGTAAACACAATTAACGGGGATGGATGTTTGGGAATCGCAAGCCCATGAGCCCGCAGTGGGACTGATATCCCCACCCATGGGCAGTCATCACTGGACCTTCACAGACCTGAGGGTTGCTGTGCTGGGGGCTGCGTAGGAGGGGCAGGCTCACCCATGAGTCATGCCACTCTTGCCTCGAGCTGGCGTAGGGGATCAGCGACTAAACGCTGGATCTCCCTACGCACCACAACCTGGACCCTTTGGAGGGTGACAGGGGGCCCTTCTCCACCCACGCTTGAAGGGGGGCAAGCCCCATCACCTGCAGCGCTTCCACCTGAAGGTGGCACAGGACCTATGGAGGAGGGTGGCCTGGACTGGGCACCAGACCTGCTGGTGCCAGGTGCAACTGCCAGCTGAGGTGGGACAGGTGGGTCCGCTGGGACCGGCCTTCCCATATGTTCTGTGATTAGGTGTTTTTAATTACAACATAGACAACAGCATTCCAAGTTAGTTGTAACAGCATGCAGTAATATTCCCATTAACCCAACACACCAGGGTTACAACAGTTGAATAGCAAGCATAACACATGCATGTATTGAACGACAGTGGACATTCCAACAGCATGCAGGGATGATTGGCGGCAACAGGCCACCAAGATTGTGGTGTTTTAACAGGCATCATGCATCAAAGTAGGTGCAGATTTTAATAACAATAGGACATATGTCCCAACAAATGTTATGAGATTACACATACCCATTGAGGTGTGGAATTGCATTGTTTATGCTCATGGAGTAGGGTGTAAAAAGAAACCTCCATTAACATCTTATTAGTACTTTAACTGTACACTACATTCCTATTGACTGCAGGTGTATATCCCCTACATGTATTCTTACACTAAGCAACATGCATTTGATTGCGTTATGGGTTTTGCTACTTCATGATATACCTGGCCTATATCTGACATGGTAACTGTCCAGGATGCAGATGTTACTGCTACATACTTGTATTAAATTGACTTGTTTATGTATGTGCACATCTGGATGTGTTCACATGGCTTTTTCACTTGTTTTCTACACAAACCTACTTTTCAGGTAACACACTTAAGTTTCTGGGGAACACCTTGACAGGCTGCTTGCATGCCAGATTTACCTATGCATATCAGCCATTTCACAACTGTTTAGGACTGTTGCATACTTCACAGCTACTGGGGGTTGTCAGCACTTACTACAACAGAGTAACATTTCTTCACTGCAAGGGTTCAACAACATTTCTGAGTAACTGGCACATACACACTGCAAGTATTATACCTTTCTTATTTACATTAAAACTCTTTTCTACAGGCTCTCTTCTGTATTTCACATTACACTGCATACAGTAGACATATTCAGGAAATGTTATACCTTTATTGATAGGTTGCAATACTGTTTTACAGGCTCACTCACATTTTATCTATGACAATGCATGCAGAGATAGTATTCTAGACATGTTTTTGCTTTATTCATGGGTTACTACACTCTATTCCTGCCTATCTGACTTATGATATGTAACAGTACAAGCAGAAGATTTATTTAGGGAATGAATGTTTTATACTTCACAGCTACTGCCACTTCCTTCATCCACTTCCTATAGGACTGCACAACAGTGGGTTGACAGCACCTAATACAGCAGTACTATTTATTACTGCAAGGGTACAACAACATTTCAAAGTAAGTGACACAGACACACTCCAAATTTTATACCTTTATTAATTACATTGAAAACTCTTTTCTACAGGCTCTCTCCTTTACTTGTTATTACAGTGCATAAGGAAGACATATTCAGGACATATTATACCTTTCTTGATGGGTTACAACACTCTTTTTCAGGCCTGCTCACTTATATGTTATGTCAATACATGCAGGGATAGTATTCTAGAATTATTTTAGCTTGATTGATGGGGTAGTACACTCAATTTCTGGCTCACTGACATTTGTTATATAACAGTACATGCAGAGGATTTAATCAGGACATTTTATTTCTGTATTATTGGGCTTTAACACTTTTCTCATGCTCACTCACATATATCATGTAACAATACATGCAGAATATTTACTAACCTGCCTGGTGGTGCAGCCTTAGCAGCCTGTCTGCATAGGCTTGCTGATTCATAGTGCGTGCACCTGCAGCTGTGGAGTAAATAAAGGGATATTGAGACATATCTATCCATTATTTAGACTATATTAGCTTATCTTACATACTGCATTCCATGGCTACTTACTTAGTAGTGGGGCATTCCGCATTTGACGGGCCTCCTGGATCCACTGGTTCAGAAGGTCTTGCTTCCACCTCTTCAGGTCTGCATGGTGGTGACGGACCTGCTCACCAGTCTGGGGTTCCAAGCCTCTGCCTTATACTCCGTTCCTTGGAATTGACCCTGCAGGAGTCGAGTCTCATGCCGATGGACTAGGAGCCAAACCATATATCTTGACTCCTTGATGCCCCAACATTGCGCTCGAAAGCGTGTACCCTCTCCAACACCAGACATTCTAACTGCAGTGGGAGCTACAATCAGTTATGGTGAGTATTCCCGCCTATGTGGCTTAAATATGCCGCATTTCCCACACTTTTCTGTGATTGGCCATTTTTAAATATTCTCGGCTGACTGCAGACATGCTTAGCAATGGTTAAGCAAACATTTATTACTATATATATGCTAACAGTGGATGTTTTTCCTAAGCTGTCGTGGCTTAGTGGTTCAGTACTTTGATTATGGTGCACAGTGTCCTGGGTTCAGACCTTATCATTGTATTTTATTTTACTGCTGTCCAGACAAGTTAGGGGGCGTGGCTGTGTGTAAGCAACTTTGCTCTACCTTGCTCCACATTGCCCAATGGGGTGCTGGTTGGCGCGGCGCGCACCTCCGCACAAACTGATTGCACTGAGTAAAGCGCTATTTAGCTTTGGGCAACTATTTTGCACTGGGTAAAGTGTGATTTAGCTATGGGCAACTACATTGTGCTGGGTAAAGCGTGAGTTAGCTAGGGGCAACTACATTGCGCTGGGTGAAGCGCTGCTTAACTGCGGGCAATTTTATATTGGGATCCTTTAAAATATTTATTTTATTCTCTGATACATTGGCCATTTCACTGCTTTTTCGTTATGTTTAAACATATATATGTTGGGTATTATTCCATATACTGATTTAAAAAATAAATACGAAAGGGAGTGGTGAGACTCGAACCGTGAATGCCTCTCTTCTTTGTGTGAATGCTCTACCATTACGCTATTGCTGTTGCGGTTGATTTGCATAAACATTCTTTCTTATGCTCTTCCATGTGAGAATTGCTGAGTGTAGCTAAGCAATGGGCACACACGCGCACACACTCACAAATACGGGCAGCTATTTTGGGTATTTAAAAAAAAAAATTATGGTTATGCGTTTTAGATGTGTGATGGGGTTTCCATTATCAGGCAGTGAGGTGTTGGGTGCAGGGACATTTGAGTGGACTCGCTCTTGTTTATTTACTTTATTTTTAAACACTTGCAGGGGTGTGGACATTTGGACTGCTCGGCAGTCGGACACGCCCCCTGCTTTCTTACACGGTCCACGTAGGACTTACGGTTGGGTCAGCATGCCCTCATGCATATTCATGGCATGCTGACATCATACCATTCAACTGCAGCCTCCGAGTAAGACTTATTAAGTCTTACACGGAGGATTCGTGAATCCGGGGGATTGTGTAGAATTCATCTTACATGGTACAGAATTTATCTGTTAGTCTATTTAGGATGCATGTGGCAGGATACTTTTGATTACATAGTTCATAATACAATGCTGCATTAACGCATGTAGTGCAGCAATGAACTGTAACCACGAAGAATGGAGAATGGCTTAATACTAAGGTTTAACACCTGTGTGTCTGTACTCAGAGGCGGTGGTATCCAAGCAATACAAAATAAATGTCAGGTGATTCTGTTGGCAAGTAATCATTTTCTACATCTGACAGGTTACAGATAACCTTTTACCTGGTCAGGTAACTTTGTCATAAGAAAATGATGTCTAACATATATGTTCACTACTTGTTAAGTGTTATGTATGCCAGAGTATGCTTATATCTCAGAAGAAACTTGCACATAGTTTCCTGCCAGTACATATTTTAACAGCAGGCACTGTTAGCCTCTTTGTTCCAGTAGCTTTCTATACATGCAGCTTCTTAACTTGAGCCATAACCAGAAAGCCAGGGAAATGAAACAGATGGAACTATAACTTCAGAAAGAACAGACAGACAGCAAGGAAGAGAAGAGGGAAAGAAGAAGCGGGAGACAGACAGAATCTGAATCATATCCAAGCATGAAGAAACTGAAGTGAAAGTTCACCTAATTTGCCTAGAAGGTTAAGAATTAATGAGTGGGATTATGTGGTGGGAGAATGGAAGAGAGGATTTAAAGGGATTTAATTACTTTTGAGGGGAAAGGTGGTTAACAGGGTGGCAGAAGTAATGCCATTGAAAGATAGAGAGAGAGGAAATGAAAAAGACAAAGAAGAAAAAAGTAAGTTCATATGTCTAGTTTTACAAAGTACCTTAAGGGTACAGTTCTGTAGGTTATATCATGCAGTAAAGCAAAATATGGAATATTTAATATTTAATACCTGTAAAACAGCAATTTTCAGGTTATTAAAAGTGCACAGGTGCTGTTCTCAGGAGGACACCAAACTTATATTTGCTATAATGGCTGCATCAAATAACTCAAAAAAAAAAATCACAGTAAAGGTTATCTCTGATATCTGCCTAGCAGGGCCGGCCTTAGCTGAAATGGCGCCCTAGGTGAAGTAGTGCTCCGGCGCCCCTTTAGTCCCACCCACACCACAGTCATGAAACACCCCTATTTGAGCCACACCCACAGGGTGATTCCCCAAGAAAGTCACTCCAGTCATTTCCTTAAATTATTTAAATGCATAGGAAGAATGACTACATTACAGGGTATCTTTAACTACAATTACTTCTGCATAGTATTTTCTACTTTAAATACCAGAGCCAGATCATGGTCAAATAGGGCCCTAGGCAGGGTAATAGACTGCGCCCCAGAGCAGCCGCACCTGTAGCAACCCCCCGCCTAGCAGCAGCCCCCTCCTCAGCCATTCCAGTGTTCCATTATTTGGTTATTTCTCACCAGTTACCATGTATACTATTCTCTTATTTGCTTCTACAGTCATCAGATATATTGAAATAAAATAGCACAAACACAGGTAGCCATTTGCTAAACAATACAGTCTCGCAATGAAAACAGACTTAGCATAAACAATAAACTTCTCTGCCCTTGAAACTCACATTCATTGAAATGGAAACATTCATATTTATTGAAACGGCATGTGAAGAATTAAGTTTACCTTTGGGCTGTTTTCAAAACAGACTCCTTGCACACATTTTCTAGGGCCATGCATACGTGTATTTGTTCTTTGATTCACCTTCCTGATTGCATTGAATTATATTCCTTGTATAATACAGCACCACTTGTTAGAATGTGTTTTAAATTTGTAGTTTTAAACATTCTTTTAATAAGCATAACAAAATGTATGAACCAATAACTACCCATTTCAGAAATTTTCAACCATAAAAGGCCACTCAAGACTTCTGTCATTATAATCCGCCAATATCATTCCATACTCACAATCTCTGCAGATGTAAAATCATCTGAATTCCACATTAAAGAAATCCGTACCTAATGAAGAAGTTGTTACCGGCAAAACAACTTCACATATCAATGTTTTATCTGCAAATTCAGTGCCTGCTTTCCTTGAAGAATTAATTGCCTATATTGCATTAAAACATTGGTAAGTTGGTAATATTGCAATAAGAATAGATCTATTGCAATAGGAAATGACCAACATTCATAGTCACTAGGCATCTCATACAAAGGACATACTCAGGAGTGTACAACCCATATCCCCCTTGTAATGCACCAAATAATCAACAATCATATGGGCAATGCAATATCAGCACTCCATCTACATGGTGTGGGAGTAGAATCCACAGCCTTCTGCACCAAAGGCAGTTATGCTTCTAACACTGCTTTCAGATTTTATAACAGTGTGCCATTTGATAAACAAAAAACAGCTAGTTACACATAGAAACATTTACACTTGTTAGAGTATGTTTTAAATGTGTAGATCTGAACATTTTTCCAGTAAGCAATGAAACAAAATGTATGAACCAATAATGACAAAACTACCCATTTCAGAATATTTTAACCATAAAAGGCCCCTCAGACATCTGTCATTATAACTCACCATGCATTTTCTAAAGGAAATGAAGGCTGAAACTTAAATGTATGACATTTAATTATTTAAATCTTCAGTGATTTGTCAGAAAACCACAAATTTTATGAGGAATAGGCCACAAATATGAGGCAAAAATCTGGATAGTTGAGAGGTATGCATACCTCTCAACCTTACTGCAAGAAATCTGGACATGATGTGGATGCAATGACCATAAAAATAGGGATAGAGTTTAAATATTACACTTTTTTAACTTAAAGTTGCTAGAACAACAGGATTTGTGTTAACTTGCATTTCTGAAGGATATGAAGTCTGAAAGTCATATATTTGAGATCGTTGGCAGGTTAAACTTCAGGCAAATGATGCTTTTGAGTTCAGTCTTTGGCTATCCATAAGTTAATCTCTTTAAGAACTACCTGTCAGCCTCATCAAAAAATCAAAGTTATCACTAAGTTCATATTTTACTTTTATATAGAACATATTATTAACTTCTGCCAACCAGCTTTAGTGGTGTCTTCTTTATGATACAAATCAACCTCATCATACTATAGTGTACCAGTGACACTTATCCAGGGACCAGTGCAGCCTATCTCTAAAGGTCCTTGGCTGCCTACCTTCAATGAAATACTTTATTGCATTCTGCTTGTACAAGTAAATTGTTCCTACTTCCAGCTATGCCCACTCCAGCCTGTTTAATATCCCAGAACATTAAAACTTCAGATTATATGCTCATTTATCCCCTCCCTCCTAGTACACTCATCTCCTTAGAATATTTTAGGCTGTGCCTTACTCTGTTGAACTATGTTCCTGTCTTCATCCTGGTCATGAATTTATAGGGTATCTTGACTCTAAGCAGATTTTAAGAGAAATTATCCATTATGATGAGGACATACCTTTGATATCTGTCATGTTAACTGCTGATATTAGTGCTGCCCCAGACTATTTGATCAAGTTAAAAAGAAGAAGAAGAATAGAGTTGGGCTGCAGTCTCTTTGGATAAAGCCAACATCTCATAGAGATGGAGATGTCCATCTAATTCATATTCAGCATGAACAACATTCATGTGATGGATATACATGAAATAGGGTCATAGGTTAATAGGTGTATACTAGGCTAATGACCCTGGAGCCTTTACAAGCCTAACCCATAAGATTACCCTGGCATTGTCCCACCTGACCTTAGCTCCCAGTGCCTCTGTCGAGTAGAGCCACTGGAGTGATCCCTGGGGTGAATTTTCTATTTTCAATCCACTCATCAAGATTTCTGTTGAAGAGGGCCAGTGAGGTGCTCTGTTTGACATGTATGGGAAGTCAATTCCATAGAATGGGCAGTCTCCGGGCTATGAACCTGTCCCTCCAGCATGTTCTGTTGATTGTGGTAATGAGGTTGAGGTCTCTGGAGCATGTGGTGCAGAGGGATGGCACACAGAGCCTTTCAGCACCACTTTGCCTTAGAGCAGAGTATGCTCTTTGGGAGGATTTGTCCTTCCCTAGCCACCAGTATTTGTTTCCTTTCAGTTTTATTTATTTATTTAAATTTGTTGACCGGGAGTGTCCGACTGGACGTGGGTCCATTTTCAGCGGAGGCCCGGGGAGAAAAGCTCCACAGTAAAATAAACAGACAGTAGTTACATTGGATTACATAGTGATTAACAATTTAACATAGACATTACTTACAACATATTTACAGATGAAGAACATAGTACATCAGTAGACAACTAGAATCTTTATCTGTGAAGTACATAACAGGCATTAACAAATGTAACAATGAGAAGTTCCTGCTGTATAATAAGTACTAGGCTTATGAGCATCTGAGCTTGCTATCATCAAGGTAGTTAGTGGAGGTGAAAGTTAATGTTTTTCTTTGGATTAAACACTGGAGAAGCTGTTAGAAGGACCAAAGCAAGCACGCTTCTGACCATGAGGATAATAGTTTCATTTTAGAAGAAAAGAGGAGCCATCAAGGTAGGAGTCTTTGGGCAGGACAGAGTTTATGTTTTACAAAAAAAAAAAAAAAAAAAAAAAAAAAAAAAATTGTGGAAGAACCACAGACTAAGGGAGTGTTGATGAACAGATTACCAGGGCTAGATTGGAACACTGGGGATATTGCAAGTGAAGGGTCATATTTTGTTATGTGAATAGCCTGCATAACATTTTGTTTCTGCTGTACTTTTATTTTGCTGTTCAGGGTCTATTTAAGCAAAGAGACAACTGGAAAAATGCAAAGATTTTCTGCAGCGTTACCTGTACACTGCGTTTTTCTACTTTTTATTTTGCTGCTATCAGAACGGTGGTCGTTTCCTTTTTCTTATTCCCTATTTACTTGATTTCTTTCCCTTTTCTGTTTGTGTTCCTTGACTTTTCTGAACAGCATGTTTTATGTATGTGATGTTATAGTTTAATTGCACTTATAACCTTTATTTTGCCAAACAGCTAATACCATTTTACCATTCATAGAAATTTCAGTACATATCTTCTGTTTTTGCATTTGCTTGCATTTGCTACAAGAAATTGGAAAAACAACTACAACTCAGTTTAATCCACGTTGACAACTTTGGTACTGTATTAATGGTGCATCTTAAATACACACACACACACACACACACACACACACACACACACACACACACACACACACACACACACACACACACACACACACATATACATACATACACACATGCATACATACTTATATCATTATTTAGGTGACTTTGGTTCTGTGATTTACTGCAGAACTGCACATTTTATGAGGACAGTTGAGAGGTATGTTGAGTGTGCACACACACACACACACACAGCTACTCTCTCACATAGCAATACACACACACCTACTGTCTCATGAAGCAACACACATACCTTCTCTTTCATACAATTACACAACTACCAACTAGTTTAAATTCCACACACGTACTCTCTCATACAACACACAGACACGCACCTTCTCTCATACACACACGCCTACTCTTTCACATAGTAACACATGCACTTTATCTCTCATACAAACAGAATGACTAATTAAAATTCCACACACACACACACACACACACACACACACACACACACACACACACACACACACACACTTTCTCTCACATACAGAAGCCCAGTTTAAACTACACAGACACACACATACACTTACCTTCAGTTCTTTCTAATCCGAATAGCCACATGTGTACACATGGAGTGAACCCTTATCTTAAAGTGCTAGCTTAATTTCAGCGTGCAACTTTAGAATGTCTTTACATTCACGTTGGCGTGTGTGGATGTGACACATGCATGTTCCTACTTAAAGGAGAAGACTCTACTACCATGGAGTGAAGGTTTTTTTTTTGTTAATTCTTGAAGCCTCCAGTCCTGGTCAACCTGCAGCTGTAAAAGTGGGAGGGGCACTCGCTTCCCCCTCCTCGCCCTACAATTCTGGTGCCCTGTGGTTTACTTATTTTAATTAATTTACTTTTCTTATTAAGAAAAGTAAATTAATTAAAATAAATAGTTAAACACAAATTGCGCCCTTTAATAGGCCGGCCTGTACGGCTCCCTAGGCGGTCGCTTAGTTCGCCTATGCCTAAGGCTGGCCGTGCTGCCTAGTTGGGAGTGGTACAGTTCTCCAGACTACTACAATCAAACTGTACTGCACACAATGAAAAAAAGAGAGTATTTCATTATTTTTGTCACACCAAAATGTCATTAAGGCACATTAAAGGCAATGTAGGTATGGCTGTGGTTTGCATCAGTAGTATACTGTTCAGGATGTCCAACATGATGTAAGAATAATACAAGAATACTCTTTTTGCAAACCAGATGAGAATGCCAGATGTAGAAAGCTACCAATGTTGTAATATGGAGTTAAAAATAACCCTTTATGAAGATGACATTCCTTTAGCAAGGGAGGTATTAACAAGTTATTTACACAGTTAAGGAACTTTGGGAATGTGTCTGATTGTAACAATAAACCACGTCTGGGTGTGGTTAATGCTGGATTTACCCATGGTTGGTGTGGTCGCCCAAGTGAGAAAACAAAGCCAACAGTGGGTAAATCAGCATTACCCACACCCAGCCGTGGGCTATTGCTGTTATACAATGACATTATTTAAGAAAAAAAGTACTTACTTTTCTTAAATAATGTCCTTGTATAACGGCAGAGTGCTGCTCTTCTGTGTTTTTCTCCAGTATCCTGGGGCTTTCTTGATGTACTGTGCATGCATATGGGACTTACATTTCCATGCTTACACAGTACATCAGTGCTGTGTAAAGGAAGCAATGAAGAAAGGAAGATGTCTGTTGCTTTTTGTTTTTAGTTTGAAAATAAATGAAATTGGCAGACTTTCAATGTACGGTAGAGACAGGCCAGAGAAAATATAAAGATAATCAGGTACGTTTCTCTAGTTTTTCATAATGTACCTGATTATCCTTGCATTTTTCTCTGTCCCATCTGTCTCATTCTTTTGAAGTCTCTGGTTTTTGAAAGTTTATTTATTTTTTTAATAAAAAAAGTAGAGTTTCTGTAGTATATATTAATACAAGAAATTCTGGATGACTGGACTTTTTTCCATTGGTATATGCTCAATTTACAACGGGCATACTGGTTGGGCTGACCGATCAGTGTGCTCATTTTTGAATGTTAATGGCCAGTCATTGTATCATAGAAAATAATCAACATTAACCTGAGACACTGGCTGTACTCCAGATAGCATATACAATATCACAGGCACAAGAGGGCATTAGATATCTTGGGGTGTAGTTTACAGGCATGTAAGAATCTACAACATACTCTTATCAAATGCTATTGAGAAAAATAAAATAAATATTACAAAAATGGAAGCATTTAAAGTTGGTGAAACAAATGGTATAGGTGTTAAACTACCATACATGATATACCCGGGACAGCCCTTCTGTCATAACCCAGTATTAGTGTATTAGTGAAAATTATGAATTGGTTGAGAGACTCCCTTTGGGCAGGCTCACCACAAAGGTTAGCCTCGGAGAAAGTGACAACCCAAAAGAGTATGGAGGTCTGGGATCACCAGATTTAGTGAAGTATTTAAAAGATATACAATGGGAAAGGTGAGTATGATGTTAGAAAAGTGAATTCCAGGCAATTTGGAAGGACATGTTAAAAAGGAAAAGAATGTATAGCTGGGTCAAAAAAACTTTCTGGAAGTCTTTTTGAGAAGGGTGTACAGAGGAAATCAGTTACCCTATATTAGTAACCATAAGGATGGCAATGAACAGAGACCTTAGACAAATGGTATTAGCTAGGTGGAAACAAGACATTCTCTGTATAGGAGCAAGAAAGAAGGATGCTAGGAATAGAAAACCTGCTAGGAGTTGGTATGAAAAGAGCACCAACCTCAAATGTTGCAATCCTCAAAGTCAGTGGAGTGTTGATGAAGTGGAAAGAGGTTCAGGCAAAAGTTGAATAAAGTCAGCACTATAGTCTGGAATATAATAATCTTAGGATGGCCATGGCAGAAACACTTTGGGCTATTAGTAAAGGAGAGGAGTGGCTGAAATGAAAAAAAAAAAATGACTAATGCAAGAAAGGGAAGGCCGTGTGACAAAACATGGGAAAACAGAAATGATTAAAATGCTGCTAAAACAAGATCAAATGTAGGTCCGTCAGAACGTTAAGACTGGGTGGAAGAGGTTACAAGGAATAGAAATAACTCAGAAAACAAAGGGAGAAGCATGAACAGCTCCTAGTAAGGTGATTAGAAGCATGGAATTTAGGATATTCATATGAAAATACCTGCACAACTATTTTTATACATCACAACAGTTACCAAAAAACTTTTAATTAATGTAGGGATGTTGGCAGTTACAAGAAGATGGAAACAGAAGAAAGGACCATCAAGAAACAAAGTGCTGCAGATAGAAGTGATGAGTGGCTGAAAAGATAGTGGTTCTCAGGAGATTAACAAGCACATCAAAAATGGTTGCCCTGATTAACCTCTTCTGAAAGATTACTGACTGAGGAGAAAGAGAAGATGAGCCAGGAACAGAGACACCACAGCCTAAAAATGCCTAGATGCTAAATATTTAATGGATAACTGGCAATTGCTGTTGATCATTGACTCTTTTTATAAGGTTTTGCTTCATCTGTTATGGCTGATATTTTATGTGAGGTAAAACACTGGATTAGGCTACTGTAATTTATTTGCGATATTTCACAGTCAGTTTTGGGTTAGCCCTCATTATATTATTTTTACTCACTAAGATAAAGTTAGAAATATATAAAAAGCAGCTAACTACTAAGTGAGCAAAATACAGGTACCAGGCATGCACATTTCCAAATGTGTAAAGTTTACACGTGTTAACCAATAACATTTTTAAACTCAAAAAAAGAAAGAAAGAAAGAAAGAATGAGAAGATGATTAAAGCTAAAGAAGTGTTTGAATAAGCAGAAAGTTCCACCCTGACTGTTAATTAGAAAGGAAGCATCTATACTTTTGGAGTACGGAAGACTGTTGCCATATTTTCAAGCAGTAGTTCTGAATGGCTATAAGAAGAAAATAAAGAAAACAGATACTTACTTCTGTACACTTGCTCTTTCTTTGCAGTGTCTCTAGGGTGTTTGCTATAGCTCTTATAATCTTATATTGTACTGTCTACTGTACTCTCTGACCTCTGGGCCTGCAGGAAGGCTAAAAAGGGACTAAACAAATGAAGTAGTTTAAGATATATAGATAGACAGACAGACAAATGAATACAGTAATGAATGACTGAATACACTAACTAACCAATCAAATAATAGCATAAACAAAATATGGAAAACGATGATAGAGTCAATGTAAAAGATAAAACCAGTGGCAGAATTTGGTAATAAGAGTGACAACAAACTCAGAAACAAAATATAGGTTTTGTCAGTTATTTTTTTATTTGTTGGTTACTGTAACTGGCCATTTCCCTAAACATTTTCATTTTCAAGGGAGACATGGAAAACCACTGGATTAAACTACAGAAGACTGGAGAAGCACACTTGACAACTTACCAAATGATGAGATGAAGAAATCCAAAATGACGAGTATATATCAGCAAGGAATGTTGTTATATTTCATACATTATGCATTGTTGTGGGAATTATAAAGAAGCAACACATCTAAAAGTTCAAAGACCTTTTCTAAATTATAAGTAAATGCTGCTGTGATCTTGGATTAAAATGTTCATTTGTAAAAGAACCATTGAGAGTGACTTGCAAACTGACTACCAGTTGTTAATTCAAATCTAAAACACATAAAAAGAAACAAGCCCTCCATAACTAAATGAAATAAATAATTGCAATATTTTCATATAACAAAGTTATGTACTCTGCAACTATTTAACTTATGCTTCTGCCCCATCTGACATTCTGTGCAACAAATCACACCACTTTTAAATGCTGTGCAAGAAGCCATTGGGATTGTGATCATAATGCTACAAAGTAAGCATTTAAATACAACAAACTTCCAAAAATCAAGCTAAAAAGGTACAAAAAATCATAAATTATTCAGCAGTGTACTCTGCAACTACTTTATCTGTACTTCTGCTCAAGCTTCACCTGACAGGTAAATATTAAAAAAGAGAATCTCTGAGCATGTGTATCTGACTCCAATACTTAATAGAGGCCTCTCAACTGTCCCTATTTTGGAGTAACATTCCTATTTCCAGGCCTGATTTTCCTCTGAATATGATGTACCTAAATATGGAGATTTACCCCTTCACACAATTTAATCAAGCCTTTCACATATAATTTTTGAAACTGTCTAGTATACAGAAAATCACACTACATGACCAATACACTAGTCACTCCAATAGTTTAAAGAAAGAAGGCAAACATCTTACATTTTGTTTTTTTCAGAAGCAAAAAAAAATAAGCTTGTGTGGCAGAATTTTGCAACATAGTTCATTAAAGTCAACAGATTTTACAATGTCTCTGATAATGTGCTTATACTTTACCATTAGTTTGTTACTCTCTGTTTTTTAATGTGTTTCTGAGTAGTATCCCACATTGCAAATGGAAGTGGGAAGAGTTATGTGCGATTTGATATTCAAATTTTATGCTCATTAGATGTCCAGATTTTTGGCTGGATGCAGCTACTTTTCAAAGGCCTTTGTACTATTTTCATGTCTACAGCTTAAAGGTATGACTTAACACTCTAGTTAAATATAATACTTAACAACACATTTGCAGGTTAAGTAAAAACAACAAGAATATTACAATTCAAAATTCTACTAGTGTCTTGTTTTACTAAAAAAAAGATGCCCCATTAATTTGCTAAATTTATTTATTTATTTATTTCCAGTTTGATGACCGAGGAAGTCCACTGGGCCCAGGGAGCCCGTTTTCAGTGGAGGCCCGGGGAGAAAAGCTCCAACAATAAAATATAGTAGTATACAAAATATGAGTAACATCAAGAGAAAAATATACAGCAGATGTGAATACAAATACAAATGTATGTACAAGTGAAAAAAAATACAAATTTATACAAGTCAAAGAAGAGTATTTACAAAATTGTTTTGAGAAAGGCAGTTGTAATTATCAAATTCTAGACATTAGTTTATCTGAGGCCTTCTTATAATGACTAAATGTAACAATCAAGATATTGACATAAGAAGGGTTGCAGATTGGAAGAAAGAAGATTTTTCTGTGTGAGTACTGTTAGTATTTTGAAGCGATAGTTATTATACAAAGATGGAAATAAAGCTTAGATATAGAAGCATTAGAAGGGAGAGGTGAGCTAGGTTGGAAGGATGCAGTTACATTTCTGATTAGAGGAAAGATATGAATGGGGCTGGGTTTTAAAGTTTTCCATATTCAGTATTGTTCTTAGGGAAGGAGGGAGAGAATTCCATTTTGTGGCTAAGGAGCAGGAGAGGAGTAGTTTTCCTGGTGGACGGTTAGGTTTATAGACAGTAATTAAGTTTTGGTGGGCAGACCTAAGAGTTCTGATTGGAATGTAAGGGAGAAGGATGTTTGTAAGGGCAGGGCATTTGATTGGGTTCAAGAGTAGTCTATGAGCTGTTATGAGTTGGAGATAGTCCAGATAATTTGGAAGTTCAAGCCAATTTAGAGAGTGAAGGGCAAGGCAGTGATGGGAGGAGTTTTTGGTGTTGGTGGCAAATTTGGAAATTTTGTTATAACAGTTTTCTAATTTGGAAGTGATGGATGCTGATAGATTGGTTAGAAGGAGTGCACTGTAAATTAGGGAGAGAAGACGGTAGATAGAGGTGAGAATATGTCTGGTATGGGCTGAGAGGAAGTGATTGTTCCTGTAAAGCATTCCATGTTTTTGGTGTTTTTTTAATGTTTTGAAGAATATGGTTGTCAATTTTCAGGTGCTCCTCTATAATAACGCCTAGCAATTTAGCATAGGGGATGATTTCAATAGGAGAATTGTTTTGGCTTATCACTGTAAAAGAAGCTTTGCCAAAAGGGAATGATTTTGATGGTAGGAATATTAGTATTTTGGATTTGTTTGCATTTAGGGAAAGGTGGTTTTGGTGCATCCAGGCCTCGGTGATCAAGAAGGTGGTTTGGGTCTTTATTAGGAGTTTGGGAAGATTAGTGGCAGACCAGACTAGAATTGAGTCTGCATATTGGATTATGTTGGCATTAGGTATAGCAGAGTGAAATGTGTTGATAAAGATATTGAACAACATGGGACCAAGAATGGATCCCTGTGGTACGCCGGTGGGGGTAGGGAGAAAGGGAGAGATACTTTTTTTTCCATTTTACTGCCTGAGATCTGTCAGCCAAGTATCTTGAGAACCAGGAAATGGAATTTTTGGAGAGATTTAGGTTTGAAAGATGACTCAGTAGATGGGTATGGGAAATGGTATCAAATGCCTTGGAGTGATCCAGGAGCACAGTTGAAACAATTTCCCCGGAATCACAGGCACGGTTGCATGTGTCTGGGAAAGAGAGCAGAGCTGTTGTATTGCTGTGGCCAGGGCAGAAACTATGTTGGGTTGGAGTAAGGAGATCGTTTTGAGTTAGGAAAGGCATAAGTTGGAGATGGATGCATTTTTCTAGGATTTTGGAGATAGGGGAGAGTATTGCTCTGGGGCGGAAATTAGAGATGGTGGTGTTTTTCCCACCTTTGTGAAGGGGTAGAGTATAGGCTTTATGCCAGAGTTTGGGGACATAAGATTCCTGTATGGATCTCTTGATTAAGATACTGATAGGGAAAGCAATCCCATCAGCAGAAGATTTGAGAAAATTGAAGGCATATTGTCTGGGGCATAACAGCAGGATTTTAGTTTGGAGAGAAGTCTTTTTATATAGTTGGTGGATATGGGTTTGAGACTGAAAATGGGGGGGGGGGTTAGAGTTGGTGGGTGTGGAGTTAGAAGAGAAGGTAGTACCCACAGAGTGAGGACTGTTGCTGGGAAAAGTTTTGGTTCAGATATGGTATCAATAAGAAGGAGTTGAATAGTGAGGCTAATTCTTAGTCAGATTTATTGGGGTCAGGGAAGGGATTGTTTTTGGAGCCTGGGTTGAGAAGTGTGTTTATAGAGTTCCAGAACTGTTTAGGGTTTTTTTGTGTTTGGACTGAAGCTTGATGTAGTAAGGTTTTTTGTCCTTAATGACGTGTTTTTTTACAAGGTTACGAAGCTGTGTATGTTCAAGTAGGGTTTTAGGGAGTTTATTTTTCTGGTATAGTTTC
The DNA here is from genome assembly GCF_019279795.1 of Protopterus annectens. NCBI lineage: Eukaryota > Metazoa > Chordata > Ceratodontiformes > Protopteridae > Protopterus > Protopterus annectens. The sequence continues at coordinate 1,813,825,273 of NC_056735.1, forward strand.
CAGGATTTGTCCCTTTTGTGCATTAATTGTTTAGTGTCTTTGGTTAGCCATGGGGTAGACTTGGTTTTTATTCTTTTTGCTCTTATTGGTGGGAAATTGTTTAGAGTGTTTAGAAAAGTGGAAATAAAATGGTCAACAGCATTGTCAAGAGGAAGTGTTTTTAGGATATTTCAATTCATTTGTTTGAGAGAGTTTGAGAATGTGTCAGGGTTGAAATTACTAAGGTTATGAGTGTGTATATAGTGGTGTTGGTGCAGAGTGGAGGTGGTTGAGCAAAGAGCAAAGGCAGGGAGGTGGTCACTAATGGTGTCAGGAATGCTGCCAGAATTTATCATTTTATTTGAGTGGGAGACTAGGATCCAGTCAAGGGTAGTACCAAGAGAATTAGGTTTATTGGGTCTGGTTATAGTGTGAATTATTTGGGTGAAGTTAAAGTGATTTATGGATTGGGTAGGTGTACAGTTGTTGATGTTATCCCAGTTTAAGTTTATATTGCCAGGTATATATGTTTCATTATTTGTTTGTTTGAGGCCCATAAGAGAATTTCTTTAAGGATTGGGATATTGTTCCCTGGTGGGATTTATAGGGTGATGATACAGAGACATTTATGATTAAGAATAGTACAGACATATTGACAGCCTGGAATTTATTTCATTGACTGCTAACAGGTTTCATCCTGTAGTTCTTGTTCAGTTTTTTTTCCATCCTCATTTGCCTCCTGTGAGATTCTGAGCAAGTCAGTTAACTAAACAGTGCTCCTAGGTCAACCTCTGAAAATGCAGGTGTCCCTATTGGGCATAACTGGCAAACAAATGAATACAATAAAAATAAAGTAAATCATAACAGAACTCACATCCTTGTCATTGATTATTTCTTAATTATAAATGATGCGGATAAATCATTTAAACTGATATCATTTGCATGGCATCTGAAAGTTGTAACCATGAATAAATCTCATCACCCATATGTAGAATGTTCTTTTAAAATGTTAAACAAAACAGCTTTAGTAACGTATTCAGTAACAGATCACCAGTCAGTGTGACTGTAAACCATAAAATGTAATATTAAATGGTTTATGAACAATATTTGAAACCAATAAGCCTTGCTATGACATATCTGCATTCCTGTCTAACATCAGATGCAGAGACTTCTTTGCCCTTATCCTCCACAGGGACAGACCTCAAGGGATGCTCTAGTTTACCACTGGCCACAGGTGTTTCTATACACCTTCCCACAACCTCCTCTGATCATAAGATTCTGACAGAAAGATGGGCTGAACAAAGTAAAAGTGATCCTCATAGTTCCATTCTGGCTTCGACAGCAATATTTTCCTACACTTTGGCCTTATGTCAAGAGGAATCCTATGTTTCTCAATCCACTTTTGGATCCCCTGTCTCACTTGTGCAGCATGTCTTACTCAGACCTTCAGTCTCTACAGCTAACTTCACCATTTCTTTAATTCCCTTACTGATCAGGGACCCTGCATATCAACTTTGGATTGGAAGGGTTAGCATAATGATTAAGGTGTTTATCTCACAGACACAAGGTACAGCGTTTGATTTTCTCCTTTGAAAGGGAAATTGACTATTTATTATTTATTATATTTATTTACATTTGTTTACTGGGAAATTCTGACTGGACACAGGTCCTTTTTCAGCAGAGGCCTGGGTTAAAAAGTTCCACAAATTGTAAATGAGCAACATATATGAGTAATTGAGATTACAGTAATAAAGAAGATGACATACAAAAAAAACAGAGCAATTGGTACCTATTACAATAATAAAGAAACAATGAGTAATCTTGTAAAAGTAGAATTAGCAATGTCTGAGTAGAGGTCAAGAATCAAGGAAGGCTAAATGTGCAAGGAGTACTTAAGGTCTAACTTGTTCGGTAGCAGCTAGTAAAACCTCAGACATTTATTCAATGTTGGGACACAAGTTCAAGTCCAGGAAGGAGGAAGATGGAGTTTTTTTTAGTCAAAATTGGAACAAGGATAGAGCCAGTGCATTTTTAGGTGACACTGCTGGAAGGTAGAGTGGTTATGGGGGGGGGGGGGTTGTTCCATAGTTTGGATATGGCACAAGAGAATAGAGGATGTTCTTCATGTTTCACTGTTGCAGTCATCAAATTTGGGTTATCTGCTTGCAGTAGCCCTCATTCGGCCTGATTATCAAAGTCGTGGGTCCTGTGTCGGATGCTGTTTCATCTTCCATGAAGTCAGGTCATCAGGGGTATAAAGCATGCAGCTGATGCCATTACATCAGTCTTTCTTGCCGTGCGGTGCCTGAAGCAGAAGCAGTTCGCAAGTGCTGGTCGGTTGACTCCTGAAATTTTCATTTTCGAGTTTCAGAACCAAAGTCTTCAACTAAGCTAAGTACCCCATTGGGGAACCTTTTTCTTGCTCTAAACTGATGTTAGTAAAAGTTAGCAATTGTATTTCTTGTGGTAAGCAAATACCTCATAAAGATTTTCATTCGTACTGCATTCCTTGCTTAGGCCCAGACCACGACGTACCTCGCTGTCAGTTTTGTGCCTTATTCAAACCTCGAATGATTTGACATCGGTATATTTACACTTCTAAATATTTTGGTACTCGGTTCAATAATCCAGAAATGGCTTGACTACTGACATTCTGAAAAAACGCAAAGATAAAGACAGAGACAGAACACATAGGTCCAAAGCTGCCACCGACGCTTCTAATAAGCTAGTCGCCAGTTCGCCAGTACTCAGTGAGGTGCTTTCACAGCCCCTGATAACCACTACTTCAGATTTGCAGGCCTCTACTGAGACCCATTCGGAGTCCGGTATGCTGTGAGATGCTTCTTCGACTGTGGAACCTGCGGATGTCTCTACCTTGGATGGGTCTGGAGCCGCTGTGCTAAGAGAGTGTATTCAGGCCTACTGACTTGCATATTAAACCAACACCATCTTCTTCTTTAAGGCCTAAAACTCGATCCACACCTAGAAAACCGATGCCCAGACCACATGGTCAGACCCCTATGTCTTAAAAACAAATGATAAGAATGTCTGAAGACCTTATTACTCTAATCAGGGGAAGCCACCCTTCCCCCTCTAAGAGACCTAGGACTGATTTTCCTTCTGATTCTCCTGATCAGGACTTTGAAATTTCTGTTTCCTCTCATGACCAGGATTTACCCTTATCTACCTATGAGAATTCTGATGCAGAGGACTCCATTCTCTCTGCTTCCCCTCCAGAGGATTTCTCTTTTGGTGAAACCTTGCATACTCTTAGGGGGCATTTTTCACTGGGAGAGCCAGGATTACTCTGACCATCCCTCCTGTACTGGACGTTGTTGATGATGCCTTCTCGGAATCTAGCCTGGCACCTGACTCTTTACCTCCTGCTCCCAGAAAACCTGATAGGTATTACAGGGTTCCTGACTCTCACAAGTTCCTTTTTAAAAATCTTACTGTGGATCCTGAGACTATTTTACAGGGACCCAAGGGCATTAAGGCTACTACTGCCAAAATTCCTACCTCCTCTGATAGAGATTCCAGGGCACTGGATAGATGGGGTAAGAAGGTATACACTTCTGCAACCTTGGCCATTAGGGCCTTAAACTGTCAGTTTCATATGTTAAAGTATCAGCAGCATATTATTGGACTGCTTAAACAGAAAATGATGTTGATTCCTGACTGTGCTGAAAATAAAGATTTACAGGATTTAATGCATTCTGCTGAACAAGTTGGAAAACATACTTTGCAATGTGGTTTTGATTCATTAGAGGCATCTTGCAGGGCTGCTGTCACTGGGTCTGTACTTAGAAGGCATGCTTGGCTTAAGGAGCAATCTTTGCCAGATCATGTTAAAGCTAAATTGCTGGATGCTCCCTTAATCCAAGACTGCCTGTTTGGCAACAAAGCAGAAGAAGTACTTAAAAAGATGGTGGAAAAGGCTAAATCTACACAAACTGTTAAAGATTTCCTGCAAGTACAGCCTCCCAGATTTAGTAGGCATTGGCCCTCTAGGAATTGGTCCTTTCCTGCCTCTTTCAGGCCTTCTCAGTCCAAACCCAGAACCAGCAGAACACCCAGGCTTCAGTCCCACGGTACTCACAGGACTAAACAGTGGGGGGCTCCAACTTCCAAACAGGGAGTAGTAAGACTCCCCCTATGGTAAACTGTCTCAATGACTTAACTTTAAACCTTCCAAGCCCTGCACAACTGACTGTTCCTTTAGGGGGAAAGATTGCCCTGCAGGCAAAAAATTGGGAATTCATTACCCAGGACAAATGGGTTTTAAATATAGTTGCCCAAAGATACAGATTCCACTTCCATTCCTTACCAACTCCAAACAGTTAGCCAGACCTACCCCCAAATCAATGGGCAGAGGCTCAAAAGCAAGTTCTCTCTCCTTAAAGCATCAGGCCTATCCAACCTTTCCCAGAAGTAGAATGGGGACAAGGTTTCTACTCAAGACTTTTTCTGGTACCTAGAAAAGACAATCCCTGGCGTCCTATCCTGGACCTGTCTATCCTAAACACATTTTTGGTGATCCCAAAATTCAAGATGCTAACTCTTCATCAGCTGCTTCCTATGCTAGGCAAAGATGCCTGGTTGGCAACACTGGATTTAAAGGAAGCCTACCTGCACATCCCAATAAGGGAATCTTGCAGAAGATACTTGCACTTCAAATCAGGCTACATGCACTATCAGTTCTCTGCACTGCCCTTTGGATTATCTACTGCACCCAGGGTATTCACAAAGTGTCTAGCTCCAGTCATTGCATTTTGCAGGCAAATAAATATTCAAATATACCCATACCTGGGCGATTGTCTAATTCAGGCAGAAAGCCAGGACATACTATTAAATCATCTGGCATTTGTAAGGAAATTGTTAACTTCTCTGGGGTACACCATAAACGAAAAGAAATCACATCTTGTACCCTGTCAACAAATTGTATTCCTGGGAGCAAGCTTGAATACAACTTCCCAGATGGCCTACCTTATGCCAGAGAAACAAGTTCATTTGACAGCCTACTTCAAACTACTGGCCACAAAGACCCAGCTATCTGCAAGGAAAATACTGCAAGCCCTGGGGTTCATGGCCTCCTGAATTCTACTAATTCCATATGCAAGAATGCATATGAGGAAACTACAATGGTATCTAAAAAGCCTATGGTCAACATTCTCAGGATCTAGAATCAATGATTCCTATCATACCTTGTCCACAGATAGAGTTCCTTTGGTGGGCAGAGGCCTGCCACCAAAATAAGGGACTGCCATTCACTTTACCCCATGCCACCCAAACCCTAACAACAGATGCATCAGACTATGCATGGGGGGCTCACTTGACAGGGAAGTGCATTCAGGGCAAATGGAACTCAAGTCAAATGCACCTGCATATCAAGCAAAAAGAAATGTTAGCTGTACAGAAGGCTCTGACAGCCTTGAAGGACCACATTCTTCCAGGACAATTATTGGTAAAGATGGACAACACCACTGTTATGTGGTACATAAACAAGCAGGGAGGAACCCACTCATACCCTCTCTACAGACTAGCCATGGCTCTGTGGAACACAGCCTTGAGCTACCAAGTGCACCTACAGGCTCAGTTCCTGCCAGGAAATCTAAATACACTGGCAGACGACCTAAGCAGAAATCTTATGGACCCACACGAGTGGAAACTGGAACCAAATATATTCAACATGTTGAAAAACAAATGGGGGAGCCCAGAGACAGACCTGTTTGCCTCCTCCCAGAACTACCAATTGGACAAATTCTGCACAAGGACTCCCCACAAACAAGCTTGGAAAGTGGATGCTCTGTCCTTCACCTGGAAAAACCTATCAGTTTATGCCTTTCCCCCTCTGCCTCTCCTCTCCAAAGTACTACTAAAGATCAAACAAGACAAACCAAGGACAATACTGATTGCACCAGACTGGCCATGCCAACACTGGTACCCCCTCTTGCGTAATGTGTCACTGCTGGCATCATGCCACTTGCCTCTGACTCCTGCCCTGCTGTCCCAGCAGGAGGGCCAGATTCTGCACCCACAGCTTCAAACCCTGAACCTGGCAGCCTGGCTAATTACCTGATCTCTCCGTTACCATCCCTCAGTAAGCAAGTGATGGATGCCATTTTGGAGACAAGGAGGCCTAGTACTAGAAAATCCTATGCTGAAAAATGGAAAAGATTCTGTTCCTGGGGCCAAACTCAGGAGATGGGCACAGCAGTGCCCAATTTACCTCAGATTCTTCAATACTTAACTGAGATGCTTCACAAGGGCCTTTCCTTTTCCTCCATCAAAATTCATGCCTCAGCCATTTCAGCTCATTACAATACAGAACCACCCCTCTTTTCTCATCCACTGCTGAAGCAGTTTCTCAGAGGGGCCAAAAACTTAAGGCCACCCAGGAGAGCCTCTACTCCAGCCTGGGACCTTAACTTAGTACTGGAAAAGCTCACTTTACCTCCCTTTGAGCCAGCTGCAAATGCAGAGTTGAAATTCCTTTCTTGGAAAACAGCCTTCCTTCTAGCCATCACTTCAGCAAGAAGGGTGTCTGAATTACAGGCTTTCATGGCAGTGGAGTCTTTCATCATATTTCGTGCAGACAGGGTGTCCCTCAGAACCAATCCCTCCTTCATGCCCAAGGTGGTATCCATTGTGGCCCTTGATCAGTCCATTCATTTGCCAACCTTCTTTTCTAATCCACAGAACAAAGGGGAATGAATACTGCACTCCTTGGATGTGCACAGACAACTTAGATTTTACTTGGACAGAACTAAACCTCTCAGGAAATCTGAACAGCTGCTGGTTGCATTTGCTGCAGGGGCAAAGGGGAAGGCCATTTCAAAGCAAAACCTTTTTAAATGGATAGGCCACTGCATTCATTTCTGCTATAAGCACCATGGAAAACCTACCCCACAGGGGATAAGACCACATTCAACCAGGGCTGCATCTACCTCTACAGCCTTTCTCAGAGGTGTCCCTACCAGGGACATCCTAGAAGCTGCTACCTGGAGTTCTGTACATACCTTCACCAAGCATTACCACTTGCCAATTTTTTCTAAACCCAGAGCTGGCTTTGCCACTGCAGTCTTGCAGGGCCTTATAGCTGGTCCTAATGCTATCTAATTACCTCCTCCCATCCTTAGCTTTGGGAATCTACCCAAATGTGATGACTGCAACAGTGAAACATGAAGAACATAGTACAGTTGTGTACACTTACCATAAATGTAGATGTTCAAGTGTATTCACTGTTGCAGTCCTGGTTACCCTCCCTCCAGCCCCCTGACGTCTATTGTTTATACCTCTATTCTTGTTTGCTATGCTTAAAGCTTTTTGGTGTATTTGCTTTTTTGTTGGAGGTGTAACCTTGTATATAATCGCTTCCCAATATAGGGACACCTGACATCTGGGGCAAGAAAAACTGATGTAATGGCATTAGCTGCATGCTTTATATCCCTGACGACCTGACGTCATGGAAGATGAGACAGCATCCGACACAGGACCCAAGACTTTGATAATCAGGCTGACTGAGGACTACTGCAAGCAGATAACCCAAATGTAATGACTGCAACAGTGAATACACTCGAACATCTACATTTGTGGTAAGTGTACACAACTGTACTTTCTCCTGCTGAGTTTTTGACTTTGGTGATAAGAAATAGATTTTTGCTGTTGGAGCATAGGGGTCTAGAGGAGCAGTAAGGTTGGAGAAGGTTTTGAAGTGATGGGGTTTTCAGAGGATGGTTTACCAGTTTTTGGGTAAATGAGAGTTGATTCAGGTGAAGACGTAGTGGGAGTTCAAGCCAGTCTAGTTCCCTAAGTGTGATACAGTGGTGGCTACAATAGGATGTGCCTGGAGCAAATTTTGCAATTTTACTGTAGCAGGCCTCGAGCTTGTTTAGGTTAGACTGTTGAAGGTTGGTAAGTATAGGAGAGGCATAGAGTAAGGTGGAAATTACTTGGGAATTGGCAATAGAAGTTCTGGCTGTCTTGGTGAGGTATTGTTTATTTCTATACAATGCAAAGTTTTTTGTATACTTTTTTATGGTAAGAGATATGTGGGTGTCAAATTTAAGATTGTTGTCAATCTCCACACCAAGTAGTTTGGTGTGATCTGATGGGGAGATTACAGTATTGTCTTTGGCAAGAATATTTAACTGATGGAAATTTGGATAGATTTGGAGGATTGGAAGATAAGGAGTTTGGTCTTGCTAGGACTGAGTAGAAGCTGGACATTGGATAGCCAGCTTTCTATAGATGAGAATGATTCCTGTGTGATCTTATGGAGCTCTGGTATAGTGGGGGAAGAGCAGTTTAGGGTGGGGTCATCTGCATACTGTATGAGAGAAGCATGCTTGGTGGCGGTATGTAGGTTGTTGGCGAATAGAGAGAATAGTAGGGGGCCAAGGATGGCCAAAAGTAACAGGAAGGCGAGGAGATAGGTTATCATTCTAAACAACTGATTGTTGGCGGCCGGTCAGATAACTGTGGAACCAGTTGATGGCTGATTGGGAAAAGGAAGGATTTGTGAGAACAGAGAGTAGTATTTTGTGTGATACCTTTTCAAAAGCCTTTGATAGATCCAGAAATATAGCAGTGGAGAACAAGCCATTGTTTTTATGATGAAGGATAGCATTGGTGAAAGAGTGCAAGGTGGTAGTAGTGCTATGATATGGCCTGAAGCCATGTTGGGATTTGGAGATGAGATTATTAGCTAGGAGGTAGTTTAAGACCTGCGAGTCAAGGCATTTCTCAAGTATCTTGGAGAGTGGGGAAAGGATGGCAATGGGGCAGTAATTGGAAAGGTCAGTGGAGAAGCCTCCTTTGTGGAGGGGAATGATGTGTGATATTTTCCACAGAGAGGGTACATAACTTTCTGATATGGAGTGATTAATTAACTTAGAAATCAGATAAGCTAGGGCGTCAGCTACTATTTTTAGGTATTCTGGGGGAAGGTTGTCAGCTGCAAGTTTTGTGGGCTTAAATTTTGACAGTACTCAGAAGTCTTTTTATATAGGAGGTGGGTATTGAGGAGAAGGAAAAAGCGGGGGGGGGGTGAAGAATTAGGGTTGGGAGTGGGGGGAGTGGATGAAGGGTAGTATTGTTTGGCTAAGGATAGAATGGTTTCAGTGAAGTGTTTGTTGAAAGAGTCAGCAATACTGCTGGAGAAGGGGGGAATGGTAGGCGGGGGGTGTCTACTTTACCCGGGTGGAGGATGGAGTTTATTGTGGACCAGAACTGCTTAGGTTTGTGGTGGGAAGAGGTTAGGGTGCACTGATAGGAAAGGGTTTTAACTTTTTTATTTGCTTTTTGACCTTATTATGCAATTCAAGAAAAGATTGCCTAGCGGAGGGGGTTATGTTTGGCACCAGTGTTCCCAAGCCTTATCTCTGATTTTCATTAGTACCCAGGTGCTTTTTTGTTGCCAGCGGGAGCTCTTAGTTTTGACTCTGGCATTTCTTAGTGGGGCATGGGTGTTTAGGATGTTGAGGAAAGTGTTGTTGAAAAAGTGGACGGCTTCATCTAGATTGAGGTATTTTAGTGGTGTCCAGTTACATTTTTGGAGGGAAGAGATAAAGGAGTACAGGTTAAAATTTGCCTTGTTTTCAGATTTATCTATGGATAATGGGCTTAGCACTGTTAATGTGGTGTCTTAGGAGGAATTTTGGGAAATAGTCATTGAGGCTGTCAGGTAGACAGCCAGCTGTGTAAGAGTGAGGATCTTTGTTAACCAATATCCAATCAAGAATGCTATGATTGTTAGAGTTTTTATTTTTATGGGCAGGTGATTGTATTAGTTGAGAGAAACCATGAAGATTTAGGTGGGGGAGCTGGGTGATTGTTACTACAGGATAGCCAACTGATATTAAAGTCACCAAGGATAATGGTTTCCTGGTGTAGAGAATGATTGACCCAGTTCAGGAAGTTTTCTAGGGGAGATATATTTTGGTCTGGTGGGAAATAGCAGCCTATAATGCTGATTGTTTTATTTGGGTTTAGTTTGAGATTGGCATATAAGATTTCTTCATTCCTGATCTGGGAAGCAGATTTGTTGAGAGTTTGGATGTTGAGGTGGTGTTTGAACATTAGTGCTACACCAACCCTTTCCAGGATAGTCTATCTACATGAAGGATGCTGTAGCCAGAGGGGAGTATTTCCTCACTTTTGATGTGAGGTTTGAGCCAGGTGTTTGGTTAGGATGAGAATATCAGGGGAGTATAAGTTTATGTTGGCATATAGGTCTTAGTCTTAGTACATATGCTTCTGATGTTTAGGCACATGATGAGGAGGTCAGATGGCTTTTTGTTGGTTGTGATTAGAGAGATGGGGGAGTTTTTTGGAAGAGAGTTTGAGGTGGGGTTAGTGACGGTGGGACCAGGGTTTGTGTGGATGTCACCACTGTGGGTTAATTTAGAGAGGGTAGCAAGCATTAGTTTTATATAGGTGGTAAAGAACCTGTCATATTTTAGGGATATTTTTTGTTTAAATGTAGTACGTATTTGGTAAGTGATTGGCTGTATTGGGATGAAGTTTTTGGTGGTAGGGGAAATGTAGTTCCGAGTGGATGTTGGAAGGAAGTTGATGTGAGGGTGAGGTGAAGATGGCCAGGAGTGACTATTGTGGAGTCCTAGTAGGATGTAACGTGAGCAAGAAGAATGCAGGTAAAGAGTGTAATCACATTAGGTAATAGCATGACTGTGTCAGGTTAGATGTGTGATAGGAAGAAAGGAGGGTGCTGTATGGGGGAGGAGAGGAGAGGAGCACAGAGGTTTGTTCTGATTGGTCAATGGTTATGGAAGTGGCTATAGTTTAAAATAAAAGTAGATGTACTTGGGGTTGGTGGGATTTGGGGGGCAGGGTGGGGTGCGAAGTGGGAAAAGGAAGGATTTGTGAGAACAGAGAGTAGTATTTTGTGTGATACCTTTTCAAAAGCCTTTGATAGATCCAGAAATATAGCAGTGGAGAACAAGCCATTGTTTTTATGATGAAGGATAGCATTGGTGAAAGAGTGCAAGGTGGTAGTAGTGCTGTGATATGGCCTGAAGCCATGTTGGGTTTTGGAGATGAGATTATTAGCTGGGAGGTAGTTTAAGACCTGAGAGTCAAGGCATTTCTCAAGTATCTTGGAGAGTGGGGAAAGGATGGCAATGGGGCAGTAATTGGAAAGGTCAGTGGAGAAGCCTCCTTTGTGGAGGGGAATGATGTGTGATATTTTCCACAGAGAGGGTACATAACTTTCTGATATGGAGTGATGAATTAACTTGGAAATCAGATAAGCTAGGGCATCAGCTACTATTTTTAGGTATTCTGGGGGAAGGTTGTCAGCTGCAAGTTTTGTGGGCTTAAATTTTGACAGAACTCAGAAGTCTTTTTATATAGGAGGTGGGTATTGAGGAGAAGGAAAAAGCGGGGGGGTGAAGAATTAGGGTTGGGAGTGGGGTTAGTGACGGTGGGACCAGGGTTTGGGTGGATGTCACCACTGTGGGTTAATTTAGAGAGGGTAGCAAGCATTAGTTTTATATCGGTGGTAAAGAACCTGTCATATTTTAGGGATATTTTTTGTTTAAATGTAGTAGGTATTTGGTAAGTGATTGGCTGTATTGGGATGAAGCTTTTGGTGGTAGGGGAAATGAAGTTCTGAGTGGATGTTGGAAGGAAGTTGATGTGAGGGTGAGGTGAAGATGGCCGGGAGTGACTATTGTGGAGTCCTGGTAGGATGTAACGTGAGCAAGAAGAATGCAGGGAAAGAGTGTAATCACATTAGGTAATAGCATGACTGTGTCAGATTAGATGTGTGATAGGAAGAAAGGAGGGTGCTGTATGGGGGAGGAGAGGAGCACAGAGGTTTGTTCTGATTGGTCAATGGTTATGGAAGTGGCTATAGTTTAAAATAAAAGTAGATGTACTTGGGGTTGATGGGATTTGGGGAGCAGGGTGGGGTGTGAAGTGAGCCCATGCATAGCATGGGCAAATGGAGTGGGGCCTAAACCCCTAAGCAAAGGATTACAATGTAAGTAATTATGTAGACTGCGCTGTCTTTGTCTTTGTTAATTTTTAGATTTTAACAGTGAATTCTAGTATGGAGGGGTAGGAAGAGTGGAAGAAGGGGGATTTTAAGGAGAGGGAGATAGAGGAGAACTCAGCACTGGCCTGATCAAGTGCACACTACCCTATCAGTAATAAAGCAGAAGTTGTTATACATACACTTTGTTTTTTTGTTTTTGTTTAAGATGTAACACTGGACTGGAGCTCATGGCGGCAATAGTCCGCAGGTCTTGGGAGGGTGAGGGGCATGTAATTCAGGCAGTTGAAGAGGGGAACTGTTAGGGAGAGAATAGGATACAGAAGTCAGGAGTTATGATTTTGGGCAGTCTATGGTAAAATAGAGCTTAAAGTACAGCTTTATAGGGCTCATAAACAAAGACATTGGTAACCTCCAAACTCTGGATCCCACCCAGTTCGGGTTTGTGAAAGGCAGATCATGTGTTCTGAACCCGATCGACTTCCTTGAGGCAGTCACCAAAGCCATAGATGAGGGTAAGGTGGTTCACACAGCCTATCTTGACCTCGCCAAGGCTTTCAACACCAACCCTCATTCTGGAATTATAGCTAAACTCACTAAACTAGGTATAAACCCCTGCATCACAAGATGGGTTTCCAACTGGCTCACTGACAGAACCCACACTGTAAAAGTTGCACACTCCAAATCTGACCTCAAACCATTGACAAGTGGAGTACCACAGGGTTCAGTCCTGGGACCTCTCCTGTTTGGTATCTACTTCTCTGAAGTACAAGCTAACACAGAAGGCCTCTGGCTAACGAAGTTCGAAGATGACTGCAAACTAGGAGCCATAGTCGAATCCCCAAATGATGTGGAAATCCTACAGAAGGGCCTTGCTGAGACAGATGCCTGGTGTCAGAGCCATGGCCTCAAGCTCAATGCCAAAAAGTGCATTGTCATCCCCTTTGGTAAAAACTCTGTACCCATGAGCTATTACATATACAGCAGTCTACTTAACACAGAATGTGTGATGAAATCTTGGGACCCAGGTGGACAGTAGTCTCTCCTTTGATAGTCACATTGCCACAGTAGTCAGGAATTCCTACTACGTGGCACACCTCATCATAAAAGGGTTCTCATCCAGGGAAAAAGAGGTCATTGTTTCCCTCTACTCGACACTCATTAGACCCATTATAGAGAACAATGCCACTTTTGGAATGTACCTCACAAGACATCTGCAGCAGCTGGAAAGGCCACAGAAGTACCTCACAAAGAGCATTACTGGCAGATGCCCTACACCGACCATCTCAAAAAACTCCAGCTTTACTCTGTGGCATATCGCCTACTCTGAGGTGATCTCTGCCTAACATATAAAGCTATGTCAAACCCAGAGCTGTTGGACATGCTACACCTAAAGAAATCCCAATCCCTCCGAGCTACACGCTCTAGGGACCTAAACCTTGTCACCACAATAAACAGGACATGCTGGAGGGATAGATTCCTGTCCCAGAGACTTCCCATACTCTGGAACAGGCTACCCATCTATGTCAAGCAAAGTTCTTCATTAGGACTCTTCAAGAAAAATCTTGATGAGTGGATGGGAAATAAGAAATACACCCCGGGGATCACTTCTGTGTCTCTGCTCAACAGTGGCACAGAAAAATAACTTCTTTGGGCGGCGTAAGCCAGGGAACCTTGTTGGCTAGACTTATGTAGGCCCTCGGGCCAATAGCCTAGTACCTACCTATGAACCTATGAACCTATGAAAAACAGCAGTTAGAATCACCCTAGTTAACAAACAAATGCCATTCTTAACTGAGGCCAATAGTAGCTTAGGATATCATGCTTTGCTATCTATGCAACATAAAAGTAATGGCGATCCATAAAGTACAGTTAATAATACAAACACTAGTTCAGGAGAGTAGTATAACTTAACATGAGGAATGGTTAGAAGCTTACACATCAGTAGAATGGGAAACAGCTATTGCTATCTAGTAATTGCCGCTGTTCTAAACCCTTGAAAATACATATAACATCTAGTTAGGTTTTTATATGCAGTATCAATGTATGCAGCATTAAACAACTTTTCAGTCCTGGATTTAACAACACGGTCAAACAGAATACACATATATTAGGCTATCAAGTATATTGCGAACTGTAAAGATGCAAACAACAATTTAACAGACAATAACAGATAAACACTTACATGGTAGGCACACTCAGTCAGGTCGACTATGTTTAAAATGACCCAGAAGGGTAGCTATCCTAGTACGTGCCCATGAACTAAAGTGTCCCACTAGAACTGAAAGGGTCCAGGGTTTATTTGAAATTCTTTTTTAGTTCTGAAGAACACACACAGGACCTCAGATTAATCTTAAATATCAGTGGCCTAAATGTATATATAAAGAGAATGAAGTTTCAGGTGGTCACTATGCATTCTATCTAACCATGCTTACAGGAAGGGGATTAGATGGGCTCAGTGGACCTTCAGGATACATATTTGCACAAAAACAATTGCCAAAATGTCCTGGATGTTTCTAGTATTGTGAATAGGCACCAGTCATTATCTGTTCTGTGCCTTGCCATTGGTCTTACCACAGCTCCCAGTGTATTCACCAAACGCACATCAGTGCTCACATCTCAGTTGAGACTTGGTGGAATCTGTATTTTTTCATATCTAGATTAAAATCCATATCCTAGTCTCTACTGAAAAAGAGTCATTAGAAGCAGGAATTAATTATTTCATTTATTTAATGTCATGTGTGTGCTGCTGGGAATATCAGTGAACTCAGCAGTCTCAAAACCTGGTCTTTGCAGGCTGCCATCTAGGCACTGTGAAGACGATTGTAGTATTACCTCAGGACATGATACTTTCCCTACAATCAGCAGTTCATTATTTGTTACTTTGTCAGTCTCCCCCGTGCACAGCTGAGTCTCAAGGTACTAGGATTGATGGCAGCAACCATCAACCTTATAATATCTTAAAAAACATAGCTGCAGTTTAATATGCTTGACCCCATGCTGATTGTCAGTGCTGCTGCAGTGCTAATTGCAATAATACCCCAGTGTACATGTGTTAATTGTAATAATACCCCACTGTAAAACGTGCTAATTTTAATAATACCCCAGTGTAAAACATAAGTATGAAGTGACTGCACTGGAATCTTTTTTAAATCAGTCCTTAATATAATAAGAATCTTAATACCAGGCTTGACAGATAATAAATAAAGACGTCAGCAATTGATAGAGCTGCAGATAACCATTTTGTCTCATATTGCATCAATTAAAATTACACCACATTTGTAGCTCCCAAAGTGAAAGCACAAACTAAATAAAAGTACACTAAATATGAACATTAGGACAGAGTAGGGTTAACTTCTTTAGGGATGTGAAGTCTACAATTTCAGAGTAAATATACAAACGAATCACGTGAATCACTTTTTTTTTCTGGATTTTAGTAACAGTATGTGTTTGCACTGAATGTTACATGTTTATAGTTCAGTCTTACTTTTCTTATGTACTGTTTCTTGCAAAAGTTAACTGCTGCATTATCAGACCTTTATTATTAATGTACCTCTTACAAAAAACGACAAAATAATTTTAATTTCCCTGATTTTATTAGTAATGCTTAACATTAGACTACTTATGTAAACACAGAGCAGATATTTTCAAGTTACAGAAAAATATAAACTCCATTGTTTACCCAACCCTCCAACATAATATCAATAATCCTTGGTGAAAGGGACTTGGGTTATGGTGGGATTACTTGTGCCTGGACAGAAACATAGTCTGTTCACTTGAATGTTGCCCTGATGACCAAACTTTGGCAAGTGTGATCAAATCCCTCTATAACCACAAACCTGTCACAGAATATTGCTCTATATAACATAAATTAAGTGGAGTCCATCTATCCATCCTCAACCCCTTTTCTTATTTTTGAGGTGCTACAATTTTATAGCACACAAAGAAATAGAGCAAAAACAGAAGTGGAGAAAACTTTTGGAAATGTATAGAAGGCAAGTTATGGAAAATTATGAGATTCTGGTTAAGGAACAAGTACTTAGAAACCTCTGATGTGGAACAAATTCTGTTTAGAAGTAAGGATATGCAACAAGAGTTCTAGAACTATGATATAAAGTATTAAAATATATACTCAAATAAACTTATAATGTTCAACATGTGTATTTCTCAAGGTCTTATCTTGTTATCAAGATTGCATTAGAGGGTTAAGTAAGATTCAGACCAAGAATACAGCTTCTATAGGACCTGACAATATCCCTGGTTGTGTTCTACATGAACTACAGAGTGAACTGGCACCTCACCTGTGTGCCCTGTTCAATCACAGCCTCACCTCAGGCTTTGTCCCTACCAAATGGTGCATTGCTACAGTTATCCCTCTCCACAAAGGAGGAGTGACTACAGACCCTGGGAACTATCGCCCCATTAGCCTGACAGGTTTGATATGCAAAGCTATGGAACACATCATCATGGACCTAATAAACAAGGATATAGGGAATCTCCAAACTCTGGATCCCACACAGTTTGGTTTTGTGAAGGGTAGATCGTACCTGCTCAACTTGGTCGACTTCTTTGAGTCAGTCACTAGAGCTGTGGATGAAGGCAAGGTGGTTCATACAGCCTACCTTGATCTGGCCAAGGCTTTTGATACCATTCCCCACTCAGGAATCATAGAAAAACTCACTAAGCTAGGCATCAACCCCTATATCACTAGGTGGGTTACAAACTGGCTCACAGATAGAACCCACAGTGTAAAAGTAGCTGACTCCAAGTCAGACTGCCGACTAGTCACAAGTGGAGTCCCACAAGGCTTGGTCCTGGGTCCTCTCCTTTTTGATATCTACTTCTCTGAAGTCTAGGCCAACATGAAGGGACTCCGGCTGACAAAGTGTGCAGATGATTGCAAGTTGGGAGCTATTATTAACTCCCCAAGTGATGTTGACATCCTACAGAATGACCTCATTGAGACCAACGGCTGGTGTCAGAACCATGGCCTTAAGCTCAATGCCAAAAAATGTGTAGTCATCCCCTTTGGGAAAAACCTGGTTCCCATGAATTACCACATTGATGGTTGTCCACTGAACACATAAGGTGTTATAAGAGATCTGGGAACACAGGTTGACAGCAGCCTGTCTTTTGATCACCACATTGCCACTGTGGTCAGAAAGTCCTTCTATGTGGCACATCTTATTACTAAGGGTTTTGCATCAAGGAAGAAAGAGGTCATTGTCTCCCTCTACTCTTCCCTCATTAGGCCAAACATCGAGTACAATACCCCATTTGGCATGTACCTCACTAGACACCTGCAACAACTGGAGAGGCTGCAAAGGTACCTCACAAAGAGCCTTAAACACTTGTATATGGACAGACTCAAAAAACTCCCAACTATTCTGTGCTTCATATCGCCTACTTGGAGGCGATCTCTGCTTGACTTATGAAGCCATATCTGACCCAGCTCTGTTAGAAATGCTACATCTAAAGAAATTCCAATCCCTCGGCATCACACATTTCAGTGACCTTAACCTCATTACAATTAACAGAACATGCTGGAGGGACAGGTTCATAACCCAGAGACTGACCATGCTATGGAACAGACTTCCCATACATGTCAAGCAGAGCATCTTGCTGGCCTTCTTCAAGAGAAATCTTGATGAGTGGATAGGAAACATAAAATTCACCCCGGGGATAACTCCAGTGGCTCTACTTGACAGAGGCACTGGGAACTAAGGTTGGGTAACACTATGCCAGGTTAATCCTATGGCTAGGCTTGTAAAGGCCCCAGGGCTATTAGCCTAGTACACACATATGAACAAACAGATAAATGAATAAATAAATACATATAATAAGCATTTAGACATAAACTGAAAGAGAACTTGCTACTTTTTGTGTATTGACTAGATTGGAGAGAAAGATAAGCAACTGATTTTGTCTGGGAAAAATGTGTTACAGAGGCATTATCTGCAACCTACTATAAATCTGTGTATGGGGGTATGATTGATAAATTTATCCTCCTTACAACAAATTTCAGACTAGATTTCAAACTTGTCTAGTGAAACAGAGCAAGTGCAATTATCTCAGTTTAAGCCATAAAAGCTAAAATCCTCCTACACATATAAATATGTCCTCATCTCAACATGTCATCTCTTCTAGTAGGCATCAAATTTGTATATATGTATACATCCCTCAGTTAATCCTTCTGTGCCCTGTTACTTCTTTTCTTAACTCACAACTTTTTTGTATCATTTTGCCTTTTTAGTATATAGTCTCTATGTCCTTCTCTCTTTCTCTATATATATGTAGATAGATATAGATATACATCTCAAACCTAACCGTCCAGTCACCTAGCATCACAGATAACCCCACCCAATTCACCTTTGCCCTTTGCACATTCTTATACTACATTATTTTAACTATCTCCTTCACTCATCGTCTTCTACCCCAAACCCCAAAACAACATTAATAACTTGAGAAAGGAGCTCTCACAAACCATCTGATCTCCGTACCTAGCCGAACAACACCCTCACACCCTTTCCACCTCCTTCACTCATTATCTTCTACCCCAAACCCCAAAACAACATTAATAACCTCAGAAAGGAGCTCTCACAAACCATCTGGTCTCCACACCTAGCCGAACAACACCCTCACACCCTTTCCATCTCCTTCACTCATTGTCTTCTACCCCAAACCCCAAAACAACATTAATAACTTGAGAAAGGAGCTCTCACAAACCATCTGATCTCCGTACCTAGCCGAACAACACCCTCACACCCTTTCCATCTCCTTCACTCATTGTCTTCTACCCCAAACCCTAAAACAACATTAATAACCTCAGAAAGGAGCTCTCTCAAACCATCTGGTCTCCGTACCTAGCCGAACAACACCCTCACACCCTTTCCATCTCCTTCACTCATTGTCTTCTACCCCAAACCCCAAAACAACATTAATAACCTCAGAAAGGAGCTCTCTCAAACCATCTGGTCTCCGTACCTAGCCGAACAACACCCTCACACCCTTTCCATCTCCTTCACTCATCGTCTTCTACCCCAAACCCCAAAACAACATTAATAACTTGAGAAAGGAGCTCTCACAAACCATCTGGTCTCCGTACCTAGCCGAACAACACCCTCACACCCTTTCCATCTCCTTCACTCATTGACTTCTACCCCAAACCCTAAAACAACATTAATAACCTCAGAAAGGAGCTCTCACAAACCATCTGGTCTCCGTACCTAGCCGAACAACACCCTCACACCCTTTCCATCTCCTTCACTCATTGTCTTCTACCCCAAACCCTAAAACAACATTAATAACTTGAGAAAGGAGCTCTCACAAACCATCTGGTCTCCGTACCTAGCCGAACAACACCCTCACACCCTTTCCACCTCCTTCACTCATCGTCTTCTACCCCAAACCCTAAAACAACATTAATAACCTCAGAAAGGAGCTCTCTCAAACCATCTGGTCTCCGTACCTAGCCGAACAACACCCTCACACCCTTTCCATCTCCTTCACTCATTGTCTTCTACCCCAAACCCTAAAACAACATTAATAACCTCAGAAAGGAGCTCTCACAAACCATCTGATCTCCGTACCTAGCCGAACAACACCCTCACACCCTTTCCATCTCCTTCACTCATTGTCTTCTACCCCAAACCCCAAAACAACATTAATAACTTGAGAAAGGAGCTCTCACAAACCATCTGGTCTCCGTACCTAGCCGAACAACACCCTCACACCCTTTCCATCTCCTTCACTCATTGTCTTCTACCCCAAACCCTAAAACAACATTAATAACCTCAGAAAGGAGCTCTCACAAACCATCTGATCTCCGTACCTAGCCGAACAACACCCTCACACCCTTTCCATCTCCTTCACTCATTGTCTTCTACCCCAAACCCCAAAACAACATTAATAACTTGAGAAAGGAGCTCTCACAAACCATCTGATCTCCACACCTAGCTGAACAACACCCTCACACCCTTGCCATCTCCTTCACCATCGTCTTACTATATTTCCAAAATAAACACTTTCCAAAAATCTCCAGACTACTTAAACTCCAGCTGAATAATTGGATAACCAAAGAGCTGAAAGATCTATGTAAACTCAGAGACAAAACATGGAAGTGCTGGAAAACAGCTCCAGCTCCAGAAAACAGGATGCATTTCACCAAAAAAGTTGTAATTTACACTAAAAGTAAACCAGAAAAAAATCTATGTTTTTTGTCAAAGGAAAAAACTTCAAAGACCAATTCACGTAAGGTTCAAGTATGGCACCCTTTATTAACTTGCAGCAAGGAGACAAAACATGCAGGCAAAATGATTTGTCTAAATTACTAGTGAGCAGTATGCTACTTTTATACAGTTCTATGAAATGTTACTGTTCTTTTATTGACATAGTTAGACACAGCTTTCTGTATTACTTAACAGAAAAAAGTTACTTAGGTTTCCTGCTGACATGTTCAGATTTAAAACTCACTATGTGTTACATAGAAAATGTTACTTAGATTTCCTGCTGACATGACTGGATTATTGTTGATTTACAAAAACATTTGAGAAAAACAACCTGGCCTTGGGGCTTATTTTTAGCCCATCACAATCTTTCAATTCTTCAATTGTGCAGTTCTAATATATGTGTTACATTTTGCCTAGGTACAAGTAATGCTGATTATGGTTTATACTTTCAAGCAGCCTTTGTTTTCATTATCAATAGCTTCAGCGCTGTGTACTTTCTCATGGCATAAGCAGAAAATCAATAACTCTTTGTTAAGTCTCATGACACTAGTAGAAATGAAACCGTTCTTATTATTTTCATGACATTAGCAGAAATCAAATGCTTCTTGTTAATTTCCATGGCATAAGCAGATCATAGCTGCGCATATTTTCTTGACATAAACAGGATTGGAATGTCTCTAGTAGCTGTGCAGATTCATGCAGTGTGAACAGAATAAATTTATTAACCCTTTTAAACCTCGAATGCACTAAGCATGCATATTACTAATACATATTTTTCTAACATTCCCCCCACCCCTTTTAATACTTTTATTCTACTTTCAAAATAAGCATAAACAGTTTTTGTTTTCTTCCCCTAACCTCTTCCTACTCAGGATTTGCAGTTAAGAGAGTCATTCAGTTTAAAGTTATGAAAGCATTTTTAATTTTTCAACAATTCTTCAAGTTCAGCACCTTGGTATAAGGTTTCTGAAACTGACATGTCTACAAAACTTTTAATCAGTCTTTTCATGCAGGAGATGCAGCAACACACACATACCACCAGCAGGATCATTCCTACACAGATGACAATCAGGATGTTCATTAGGATACTGCCCCACCCCCCCCAAATAGTCTCTGGAAAAAGTCCGTCAATGGATTTGGTCCTGGCTTGGTCATAGCCGACACTTGCTGAATTACCTCCAGGTGATTGTCTATCTCGTGTTTGTGGTCAGGAATATACGAACAGCACTCCTCCTGGATTAAATGAAGTCGAGAGCCATGCGGTTTTGAAGAACTACAATTCTCATGGCAGTCAGTTCATCAGTCACCAGTTCTAGAGCGGAAAAGGTTGCATTGCTCATTATTTCGAGAAGTTTAGACAGTTTTCTCAGTTCCCAGATTGATTTCATTGCTCCATATGCTGGCAGTACACCTGCCCACGAGATGATGGTATCACCCAAGTCCATATGCGACAGTCCATTTTTTCCTAGGCTCACAGCATGATGGTTTTCCAGCCCACATTGATTTGCCCCACCGGGTTGACAGGTTTCTTGATTTCTTGTCGAACATTCCGAATTTTCCCCTGAGGCAAAACTGCTGTGTGTTGTATGGCCGGAACCAGGTACCCCAAATAACAACTGCCGGACCATTTCTCAGGTAACCACTTGTATGCTTTCCTACCACATACAAAATAACAATCTTCTACTTTGGTAGTAACTTTACTATGTCCTGGCTCTGGATGAAACATTTTTTTGTCAACTATAATCAGTTGTTTATAAAGATTAGCATTATGTTTTACTTCATCAGTTGTCCTATGCATCAATTCAAAAAATGAAATATAGCTTGTGTTGCAATAGGAACCTGTGTTATCAGTTTTATTGTAGCATCTATAGTGAACAGTCACATTGCATTTGCTCCAACCCACCTGGACTGTATCATTTTTGTAAAAACACACAGTCCCCTTCTGTCGAACAGACAAGTGCAATGCTACTTTATCTTGTGATGTAACATCTGATGTATCATAGACTAAATTTTCCCAGGTCTTGTTGGCTCCTAGGGGGACTGAAGTTAACAATAACCCCCCCCCTCCCGTATGCTGTTGGCAAAGCTGTGCAAATCCAGCAATTTGAGGCATTGAAGGTCTCAGCATACACATATTTGATTGCCTGGTAAGTGTTGAAGTTTGGGTGCCACTCTACGTGCAACTCTCCACGCTTATTCAGTTCAGTTTGTGTGGCTGGGAAAAGGAATGGCCACAACAAAAAGATTATTGTCACTAGTACAGTTTGCTATTTTCTACGATGATTAAGACAAACTAAATTACATTATTACAGTCACTCATATTGAATTCATTGCCTCACGGCTTTATTGTTGATGTTTCAGTATCATGCTCTTCGCTGTACATAAATATATGAGCATTCTGCATTTTAGAATGTTAGTAGCACTTTAAACTGTTGTTTGAGTAATTGTTTAATTAATTGACTAATTGACTTGCTTGAAATGCCCGCCAAAACTGTGTTTCATATATATAAACAGTATGCGTTTTTGTATGTAATTAGATCTGAAGAAGCATAGCTTTTCTATGCGAAAGCGCTCATTTTATTTTACAATAAAACTTGTGTTTCTTTGCTACAAGCGGAGGTTTTTATTTGTGGTGACTCCTTCTGTTTTGGATATTATCTACCTGCTCTACAGTTGTCGGAAGGTGTCTTTGATTACCAACAACAGTTTTCATTCACAAAAACTTTTCCTCTATGAGTGTGCTGTTTTTGGTTTTACACATGGAACATACGGATATCGAACTAGATTTTCGTCCAGAGACGAGGGATGTTATGGCACCAGTATGGGAATCTCTCTTGCACTGTAACGTTAACCCTTTATTGGCTCTGGAACTCACCAACAATCCTACGCCTGTGAACACCACCAGCAACGGTGAGAAGATATCTGAATTTAATAATCTTTGTAAAACTTTTCAGGATGACTTATATAGACTACAGAGGTATGCCTGGCAGCGTTTACACCTTGAGGCTTGTCTTCATTTTAAAGTTGTGCCTCGCGGCATGCGAGTTTTTTGCATGCCGACGTATGGGGAAAGTCATCCCATACTTCTGAGAAAATGGCAAGACCTAAACATCGAATTAGGCTTCAACTATATTAGACTCTTGCTAGAGTACTTCGCTCCATTAGAATCGGAGCTCAGAGTTAAAATAGATTTACAACAACGTCACTTCAGTGAACATTACAGAACAGAATATTTTAATCAGAGACTAGAGAATGTGCGGTCGCAAGTACTTCTATTCAGTGAAAGACTCAAACAAATAAAACAGAGAAAGCTCATTAGAGACGCAAACGATTTTGCTCTCGGCCAGGTGTTCGTTTGGCCGAGAACTGACCATTCCAATTCCTCCGTCTCTACTTATGTCACTGTTTCCCAGAACACAGTGACTGCACAACCTTTAACTCTAGAAGTGAATGATGTACCGTTTACCACGGCTGCCAACAGGACTCTTCCATCTGAAGTTCCCCCGCTTAATGCACTGACTAACAGCTCCATTAGAACTAATTTTGTCAATGATACCCCACTTCCCAATCAACAAGCTGATAAAAATTATATAACAGCTGGAGCCAAACCTAAAGATACAGCAAGTACTTCTACACATTTTTTACCGTTCCCTGTCAAGCAGCAAACGGCCTGGAGAGGCCGCTCCAACAGCAGGGGGCCTCGCAAGAGGAAGGGCTCAGAAGAAAAGTACGGACAAACAAGAAAACAAAAGAACTAAATAACTTAGTCTGTAATTTATCAGACCTTTCACTGTCAGATTCTGACGTTACACTTCTCAACAAAGGACTTAATTTCATACCTTCTCAAACCAGTCAGTTAAATGAAGTTCTGGTAGACCTTAGATTATTTTGCCGCAACGTAGCATTAAAGTTGTTTTTTAAAGATAAAGCTGTCATACAAACAGATGCACTCAAGGAGTTTTTTAAACGGAAAAGTAGTTTTATGCCGGTTACTCCACATAACTTAGAATGTTTCTTAAAATTGTGTGAAAAAGACATCTATGAGTATTTTACTAAGAACCATAAAAGGTGTCATTATTTTAACCTTACAGTAAATGAACAGAAATCCCTAAATCGATTAAAACGGGACCCAGCAATAACCATTAAACCCGCAGATAAGGGCGGGGCTGTGGTACTACTCAACACCATAGACTATGAAGTGACCATGACATCTCTTCTTGCTGATAGTGATACATATTTATCAGTCTCCAAGGACTTTGTTAGCAATACCATCAAAAGAATACAGGCAGACTTGTATGACTTATTACTTTGTGGTCAAATCAGTTGTGAGACCTATGAGTATTTTGTGATTGAGTTTCCGGTGGTTCCTATCATTAAAGGTCTGCCTAAAATACACAAGAATATCATACCCGTACCAATGAGACCCATTGTAGCCAGTGAAAGGTGGTGCACTTACACCATCTCTTCATTTATAGAACGTCTGCTAAGACCTATGGTAGATGCAGTACCCAATATACTTTCAGACTCATTTCAGTTGATTCGGTTTTTGAAAGACTTTAGACTTGAAAAAGATGCTTCCAACTATTTATTAGTAACTATGGACGTAGTCAATTTGTTTACATGTATACCGAACGAACTAGGACTGCAAGCCATAAATGAAATACTACTTACGAAGTCTCATTATAGTAACAATAGACAGATTTTGATTAACTATTTGCTTGAGATTGTACTTAATAACAACATTTTTATGTTTAAAGATAAGTTTTACTTACAAAAGTGGGGGGTTGCCATGGGCACCCCCTGCGCAAATAGTTATGCAAACCTTGTTGTTTATGAGTGGGAAAGCAAATTCTTGTTTAGCCATAGTCAATTCAGCAATGTCAAGCTTTATAGAAGGTTCGTAGATGATGTTCTTTTCATCTGGGAAGGTAGTACAATTGATTGCATAAAATTTATTAAGGACATAGAAGTGACCAGTCCCTTTCTCAGATTTACTGTAGAAACTTCTTGTTCAGAGATTAACTTCTTGGATTTAACATTGAAGTTCAATAAAGAAAGGCAAATTAGTACTTCACTGTATAGAAAACCCACTTGGAAGAACTCTTTATTAAAATTTGAAAGTATGCACCCTAGACACACCTTCCCAGGAATTGTCATCAGCCAACTTAATAGAGTATCCAGAATTTGTTCAAATGAAGCTGAATTTCTGTATGAAATTACACAATTAGAACAGTTATTCAAGGAAAGAGGCTACAATAATAATCTCATTAGAGACTGCAAACAGCATGTATTAGGCAGCCCATTGAACACCCATACTTCTATCCATGGCACCCATTCGTCTCTTCATTCCAATCACAACAATAAAAAGCAAAGTTACACAGAGAAGGTGTCATTCTTGTTGAAGTGACGTGACCAACATTCAAAAAATAATTAAGAAGAATTGGAATGTATTGGTCATGGATCCACACACCATTAGTATAGTTGGAACACATCCCAGTTTCAGCTACAGAAATTGTAGCAACCTTAAACAAATTCTATGTATTGATAAATATGATGCCATCAATAATGAGATTATTCCATCCATGAAAGGGACTTTTCCATGTGGCCATTGCCACATGTGTCCACATGTCTCAAAGAAACAAACTTTTGAACATCCTCAAGGCCTATATGTTTTCAAACCAAGCAGTCACTATAGTTGTGACAGCACCAATCTGGTATACCTTGCTACATGTGAATGCTGTCCTGCATTCTATGTTGGTCTTACCAAGAGGAGACTCAGAGATAGATTATATAATCACCTCTACGACATTAGGAAGAGAAATGAACAGAACGCACTAGCAAAACATATCAATGAGTTCAGTTCACATTTTTTTACTTTTAAAGTATTGCAAACAATTAGAGACAATGCCAGGGGTGGAGACAACACTAATTATTTAGCTTGTATGGAACTTAGATGGATACTTTTGTTGAAAGCACACGTCAACCCTGGAATAAACCAATTTGTCTCCATCAAACCCATACTGAATAACAGGCCCCCGTGACCATTTTAATTTTATTCTCATTATTATTCTTTAGATATTATTGATATCATTGATAGGTTGCTATAGTTACATATATTTATATGTTTTTTCTGTTCATATGTTTTGTTTTATTTAACCATTTTTTTGTATTATATATAATGTCGGGACATTTTTTCTGACATTCAGTCCAATAAATATTAACATTCAAATATTTACATTCAAATATTAACATTTAAACAAGATGGACTGTCACACTTTATTACAATAATCATTCTATTTTTAGTATTACACAGCAGTGGCGTTTCTCATATTTTTCACATTTTACATCTTTACATTACATGTAGTATACTTTTATACACTTTATCAGTCAGCATTTAGCTATATTATAATCTGTTACATTGCGGAAGTCTACTAATAACATTTAGTGTCATGTTATCTATCATCATCTAGTCATTGGAGAATACTAACCCGTTCCTCGATGGGTTTGGCGTTACGGGTTTTGTTCAGCTTATGATTTACAGCAGCCTAACCCCTTTGATTGACAAATGATGAACTTTATAGTTTTGCTAGTTTCGCTGTCATCTGATGCACACCAATTTTAATAATCTTTACAACTCTTATTTATTAATGGAGCTCCCTAAAGGTGTCATAGGTCGACTATTTGTTTTTTAGTTCACATAATGTTTAATCACATGAATTCATTTTCTGTTTTTTTAATAAAGGTTTTTTAATAAAGGTTTTTTAACAAAGGTTTTAACATATCTAATCAAGGTAGTTCGTTATGAATTTTGGTATACCCCCTTTTTACGCAAGTCCGCAATATTGAAACGCGTAAGGGAATCTCAGCACAACAATTAATAAGCTTCAGCATTTTTAATTATACTTTGCTAAGATGAATAGTTATATACAGATGCTCACTTATAAGATTTTACATATTAGAATTTTAGAAATAGGTTATGTTCTGTATGACGAAGATTCATGAGGCTCTGCACTTTGATTACTGAACAACATACACGTTTGCCATATTTATATATAGGGACCCACAGCAATGTTTTGGTCACTACTATAGATTTGCTATTTTCTACGATGATTAAGACAAACTAAATTACATTATTACAGTCACTCATATTGAATTCATTGCCTCACGGCTTTATTGTTGATGTTTCAGTATCATGCTCTTCGCTGTACATAAATATATGAGCATTCTGCATTTTAGAATGTTAGTAGCACTTTAAACTGTTGTTTGAGTAATTGTTTAATTAATTGACTAATTGACTTGCTTGAAATGCCCGCCAAAACTGTGTTTCATATATATAAAAAGTATGCGTTTTTGTATGTAATTAGATCTGAAGAAGCATAGCTTTTCTATGCGAAAGCGCTCATTTTATTTTACAATAAAACTTGTGTTTCTTTGCTACAAGCGGAGGTTTTTATTTGTGGTGACTCCTTCTGTTTTGGATATTATCTACCTGCTCTACAGTTGTCGGAAGGTGTCTTTGATTACCAACAACAGTTTTCATTCACAAAAACTTCACATTGCCTGGTAAGTGTTGAAGTTTGGGTGCCACTCTACGTGCAACTCTCCACGCTTATTCAGTTCAGTTTGTGTGGCTGGGAAAAGGAATGGCCACAACAAAAAGATTATTGTCACTAGTACCGTTAACAGGATGATTATGCAATACTTCTGAGGAAATGGTTGTTCTGCATTCCTGTTTTCTCCGACTCTTCCGAGTAGTTTTATTTGGATTTTTCTGGATTCTATCATTTTTGCTTCTGACATGTGATCTTACTCTCTGCCCTAATAGGACCTTCAGCACCGATGGTTTCTTCACTGGGGTTGAGACGGATCAGTCCTACTGATCTGACCCCCCTTTGTAGCCAGACTTTGTGCTGAGGGCCCCGATGGAGAGGTAAGATTTTTGTCCAGTTCAAAGTTCTTAACTAGTTTGCAGTGCATCAGGTGGATCCACGCGGCTCGCTCTGTGATTTTGACTGCAGTGGGTGTTGAAAGAAGCACCTGGTAGGAACCTTCCCACCTTGGCGATGTCCAGTTTTTCTTTTTTATATTCTTCACCCACACCCAGTCCCCTGGGATCACTGCCACTTCCGATGTTTTGATTTGTTCTTTATCTGAAACAGAATTTGACTGCAACAGATGTTTAGAATTCAACAAATTTCTCATATATTCAGCTAGTGTAAGATCAGCTTCCTGGTATGAGGACATGAGAAGTTTCCACTGGGGTGTATAATAAGCCTTTCCAAATAGTTTTTCAAAAGGAGTCAATCCTTTTGCAGTCGGAACAGTTCTCATGTTCAATAGTGCCAGGGGCAAACAATATATCCAGTTCTTCCCTGTCTCAGCTATTAACTTTCTTAATTTATTCTTTAGTATTCCATTATGTCTCTCAACTAGCCCTGCAGATTGCGAATGGTATGCACAATGATTTTTTAAAGAAATACCAAAATGCTTACTTAACTGCTGTATGGTTTGGTTTACAAAGTGTGTACCGTTGTCACTGTAGATCCTTTTCGGAATGCCGAATCTAGGAATGATTTCTTTGACAAGTATTTTTGCTACCGCAGCTGCATCTGGATTTTTGGTTGGAAAGGCTTCCACCCATCTGGAAAACATATCTACAATGACAAGACAATACTTCTTATTTTCACATTTGTTCAATTCTATGAAACCCATACACATAGTGTGAAACGGATATGGTGGTGTAGGGAAACTCCCTTGCTTGGGCTTTAATGCCACTTGTGCATGATGTTTGTTACAAATTTGGCACATCAAACAAAATTTTTTAGAGTAGTTTGTAAATCTGTACGTTGTGAACATCTGGTTCACCAGCTGTACCATCCCCCCCTGTTGAGACATGGCATTGCCCATGGCCCAACAAAGCTGCATATCTAAACAAATTAGATGGTAGTATTGGTTTCCCTTCTTTAGAGATGTACAGCTCCTTTTCGAGAATTGCTCCTCGTTTTACCCATCTTTGTTTTTCAGCTTGCGTAGTGAGTGTCTGCATTGTCTTTAACATTTCTAGGTCTAAAATCTCAGAGGGTTGTAGTTCCTCATTTAAAAGAAATACTTCTGAAGCTGCTTGTTTTGCAGCTGTATCAGCTCTTGCATTACCTTTTGAAATCCTATCTTGTTGCTTGGTGTGAGCTGTGCATTTACAAATAGCTACTTTCTGAGGTAACTGAATAGATTCTAAAAGATCTAAAATAAACTGTGCATGATTTATAGGTTTGCCAGTAGATGTTATCATTCCTCGGTTTGTCCCACTGTTGCGCAAAAACATGTGCAGTAGAAAAAGCGTACTGGCTGTCAGTAAAAATGTTTACACATTTACCCTTTGCTAAGGTACATGCCCGTGTCAAGGCAATCAATTCTGCTGCCTGTGCAGATAAGTTGTGTGGTAAAGGTTTTGCTTCTATAATATCAGTGTCAGAAACTACTGCATATCCCACTAAGTTCTGTCCCGCAGGACCCCTTTTGCACGAACCATCCACGTAGTATGTCACCTCGGCATCATCCAAGGGGACATCCATGAGATCTTTTCTAGGTAGTGTCTTTTGCTCAATTACCTGCAGGCAGCGGTGTGGTGTGCCATCTGCAGGGGTTGGGAGCAAGGTAGAAGGGTTCAAAGTCGTGCATCATTCAATTGTCATGTGAGGTTGGCTCAACAATATAGTCATACAGGAAAGATGCCTAGCAGGGGAAAGATATGCCACCTTTTCTTACAGTAAAATAATCGCGACTGCATGAGGCACTGTCAAAGTGAGAGGGTGGAATAAGACTACTGAGGCCGAAGCCTGCACTGCCATTGCAGCTGCAACTACTGCTTGTACACAGTGGGGTAAGGACCGTGCCACTGGGTCTAGTTGTGATGAATAGTAAGCAATGGGGTGTTGCTTGTCCCCATGCTGTTGTGTTACCACTGATGTCATATAACCTTGCTTACAATCTACAGTTTGGAAAAAACGTTTATGGTAGTTTGGTAATCCCAGAACTAATGAGGATGCTATTAACTGTTTCAGTTTGCAGAAAGCAGATTCTGTCTCTGGTGTCCATTATAACAAATCCTGTGCTGCCATAGGCTTCTTATATATCAGGTCAGTCAGAGGTGCAGATTCCAAGGCATAGTTTGGAATCCAGCTTTGTACCCAGGAAGGACATCATTTCCTTCTTGGTAGTGGGTTTTGGTGCTTGCAAAATTGCTACTTTTCTATCCTCATCTAATGTTCGACCTTCCTTGGATATTACATATCCTAGGTATTTGACCTGTTTTTTCCAAAGCTGCAGTTTATTTTTATTTACCTTATGTCCTTCAGCGGGTAAAAATCATAATAGCGCTATGGTATCTTCTCTACAATCTTGCTGGGTGGGGGCCGCCAGCAAGATGTCATCAACATAAAGTAAAATCTGACTGCCTCTTGGTGGGGTAAATCCCGTCAGGTTGCTTGCCATTTCTTGTGAGAATATAGTTGGACTTTCACAATACCCCTGTGGTAGTTGCGTATATGTATACCTTTTTCCCTGAAATGTGAATGCAAACCAATACTGGCTGTCAGGGTGTATCGGTATCAAAAAGAACGCATTGCTGATATCTACCACAGAAAAATACTTCTGTTGAGGTTTTAAATCATTCAACAGGGTGTGTGGGTCTGGCACCGTAGGTGCACTTGGTATTACTGCATCATTTACAGCTTGTAAATCTTGGACCATACGCCATTCTCCATTTGCTTTTTTAACTGGAAATAGGGGTGTGTTACATGGTGAATCGGGAGATTCTACCAGTATTCCCCCTTTAAGTAAGGCTGCTATAATAAGCTTTATTCCTGCCTCTGCATCTTTTTTTAAGGGATACTGTCTTTTTTGTGGTCTGAATGCTGACTTTGGTGAGATAGTTACTGGTCCTGCTGTATGAATAATCCTACATCTGATTTTCCTGTTGACCAGAGAGTTTCTGGTATATTCTGTAAGGCATTCTCTTCCTCCTTTAATAGGAGTGCTAATCAGCTGTCCTTGCTAGACTGCAAGTGCACGGCTGGGTGGGTCTGAGTTATCCAATTCAACTTCTGTATTTGTATTTCCTGTTCTGACAGTTCTAATTCTGTCTGTTTCTCCCATCTCGTGACTTTTTCTCCTAGGTCTGCCCATTCTATATTTCTGTTTTTTGTTAAGCTAACATGTGGTAATCGATTAGATTTATAAAGTGTAAAGAACTCCTGGGGCAATGAACAGCTGGCTACACTGTTCCCTTCTGTGTCCCAGTACAGGTTACATAATATCAATCTGTTTGCATGATTTTTAAACAATTCTTGCTCATATTCCTTATCAGGTCCTGGTGTGTTACAATAATACAGGGTACAGTGCAACAGGTGTTGCTTATCAATGTAAAGGGAGGGGAACTTGCTGATGGCTACATTCATTAATTCTTCGGTCACAGTCCATGGACCAGTCGTAACCAAGTCCTGGCTGTACCAATAAAACATTTCACCCTCCGATTGCACTGCAAAGGTATCAATTTGTCGCTGTGCTTCCATACCCTGCATGGTTGGGACTACTGCTATACCAAATAGCTGCATGAGGTCTCTGCCCAAGAGTTTACTGGGCATTTTGCAGAAACAATTTTGCTTTTCTGAGTCAATCCTG
This sequence comes from Protopterus annectens, assembly GCF_019279795.1. Lineage (NCBI taxonomy): Eukaryota > Metazoa > Chordata > Ceratodontiformes > Protopteridae > Protopterus > Protopterus annectens. Next base: position 1,813,857,175 of record NC_056735.1, read on the forward strand.
AAACTGGATCAGTTATTGCAATATCACGGGAGAGGGGCTCCTGATACAGCTGTCCATTAGCTGCCTTTACCAGTATGTAATCAGGTGACTCTGTGTTCTCTGGCAGTTTGGAGGGATGTATCAGGGTTCGTGATGCCCCTGAGTCATACAAGAATTTGACTTCCCTCCCTTCTACCAAGAGTGTAACTTCTGGTTTCATGTCTGCTAAATAGAGCTCCAAGCTCAATAAAGCTAGGTCTAGTATTTCATTTTCTTCACTGTCACTAATTTCTTGCACTTCCTCTATCTCTTCTGTCACATCCTCTACTCCCTCTATCACATTCTCATGTGTCCTTTCTTTGCTAGCCCCTTCTAGTGATTCCTGACTACCATATAGTCAGTCCTCACCCTCCTTGTTTTCTGTGGTTGCCTTCTTGTTTTTCCTGCAATCCTTTGCCAAATGTCTCTTTTTACCGCATTTGAAACATTCACCCCTTTTCTTTCGCCCTTCAAAGTCCTCTGATCGCTGATCAGATTGTTTGTTTCCCTGTGCATTTTTCTTGCCCTTTTTCCCGGACTGTACTACATAAACTTCTGCTCCATCTTCTACAGAAAATACTTGAGGTTTCTTTTTCTTTTTGCTATTAAAATGCCTTTCGGCATGCCTAGCATATTCAAGTAATGACTGTAACCTCTTGTACGATGGTCTACTATGTGTTTTGTAATAAAACTGCTTATGGGTGCAATACTGCCTTTTAAAAATGCATTCTTTAACTGCTGTTCATATGGGGAATCTTGTGTTTGATCTTCAGGAACCTGCATTCCACAGTGGTTATTAAAACATTCTAATAGTCTGGCATAATACTGGTCAATAGTTTCAACTTCTTGTTGGATGCATTGATTAATGCAAGTCCAGTCTGCCCTAGGCTTCCATTTTTCAGAGATGCGGTCTGTAAGACCTTTTACTCTATTGTCTAATTCTGCACTGCTATGTGGGAGGGGTCTTTGTGCAGCATCACAGGGATTCCAGTTGCCACTAATCATGTGCCAATCTGGCCCCACAATTTGTCTAACTACTTTTTCTACCTCTTCTCCATTTAAGTTATAACTCAGCCTCATTCCTTGTAAATCTTCTGAGAATTTTCTAAAATTAACTTTTGGATGGGGAATTCCCTCAGTGGCTTTCCGGATATCTTCCGGAGTCCAAGGTCTATACACTAAAATAGTTGGGTCCTGATTATCTTGACCTGCCTGAGGATTGGGTACTTCTATAAGTGGGAATATTTCTTCTTCACCTATAGATCATGAATTCTTAACTATTTGCCATAACTCGATGTCTTCATTTAAGTTACCTGCCCTTGTTCGAGACCTGGTCCCGATGGGATCTCTAATAAATGGTTTTACTTTTATAATGTCTCTATTTTCAGTGACAACAGGATATCATGGGGGTGGACTAACCTGTTCACTTGCTTCATATTCTGGTAAGGGAGGCGGAGGGGCTGAAGCTATTACTAAGTTATTGTCCTCCTTGTCTAAAAACATTGTTTTTGAATTTTTGTTCTTTTGCTCCCTATGGTTTACTTCCTCAATCCACCTGTGTGCCTGAGGAATTCCTAATTTGCGTTGCTTTTTTACCCAACCTTTGGAATCGGTTTTGAGCTGTTTGACAAGTTTGATAAGCGGTTTTTCTAATATTCCATCAAATTCATATTTATTAACCCATTTTGAATAATATTTAATATTGTCTGCGCGCTGCGACTGCATGTATTTTGCGTCTTCTGTTAACGGCGGATTTTGGGCTCTTTTTGTGCAATTATTACCAAATTTGTTCTACCCTTTTGATCGTTACGTAACTTCTCTTATTTTTAACGTGGTACCACGGATTTTGTTATAGTCTGTTCAGAATGACTGCCTACTTATTCTGTTTCTCCTGATCTATGACAAGACAGTAATCTTTTCTGTCCCTGACTTGTAAAATACAGTCCTGAGAAAAACAATACCAATCTAGTCCCTGATCTAAAACAGAAAACAGAAAAAAGTAGATTCACCTTACCTGAGCCTATGTGATTGATCACCTATTCGGAGACTGTCCTTCAGTCGCAGATAAGAAAGTGGCTGGCCTCTTTTGAACAACAATTCAGTCGGAGGACTTTTCATATAAGAAGAACTGATTTGGTTTCTTCCCAGTATGGTTTCAACCACCTGGCCCGTCTGATCCGAGGTAAAGAGAGGGTTCCGGTCCGAAGGACCAATCTGTCAAAGGAAAAAACTTCAAAGACCAATTCACGTAAGGTTCAAGTATGGCACCCTTTATTAACTTGCAGCAAGGAGACAAAACATGCAGGCAGAATGATTTGTCTAAATTACTAGTGAGCAGTATGCTACTTTTATACAGTTCTATGAAATGTTACTATTCTTTTATTGACGTAGTTAGACACAGCTTTCTGTATTATTCTACAGAAAATGTTACTTAGATTTCCTGCTGACATGTTCAGATTTAAAGCTCACTATGTGTTACATAGAAAATGTTACTTAGATTTCCTGCTGACATGACTGGATTATTGTTGATTTACAAAAACATTTGAGAAAAACAACCTGGCCTTGGGCCTTATTTTTAGCCCACCACAATCTTTCAATTCCTCATTTGTGCAGTTCTAATATATGTGTTACATTTTGCCTAGGTACAAGTAATGCTGATTACAGTTTATACTTTCAAGCAGCCTTTGTTTTCATTATCAATAGCTTCAGCGCTGTGTACTTTCTCATGGCATAAGCAGAAAATCAATAACTCTTTGTTAAGTCTCATGACACTAGTAGAAATGAAACACTTCTTATTATTTCCTGACATTAGCAGAAATCAAATGCTTCTTGTTAATTTCCATGGCATAAGCAGATCATAGCTGCACATATTTTCATGACATAAACAGGATTGGAATGTCTCTAGTAGCTGTGCAGATTCATGCAGTGTGAACAGAATAAATGTATTAACCCTTTTAAACCTCGAATGCACTAAGCATGCATATTACTAATACATATTTTTCTAATATTTCTGTTAGCAAGATATCAGGAGATGGCCCAATTAATGGAATCAATTTTACAGCCTCTGTCTCAGTCTATCCCAAAAATTTTCAGAAAAATTCTCATAATTTGTCAGTATCAGTACCTGTAACAAATATATTACACAGTCCTCATCCCAGATGCACTGACCCTGTCATTTAACTTCAGAAGATTCAGGCACAGAAATGCAGCCCTTTTATATATAGAATCTCATATGATGCCCCAACAGGGTCCGATGGCCTACATCTCTGGTTCATCTTCTTTCACCAAAAGTACCTTATCCCCCCTCTCATCCACTTTAGGATGCATGCTCAGCAGCAGTGAGGAATTGTTGATCAATTCCTAGCAGAAAGTACAACCAGTCTAAGTCTGCATTTAAGCATTGTGATCACTGCTGCCTGAATGCTTAAATGACAATCACTTTGTGAAAAGAACTATTGACCTACCTACCACTTTAGTTTATTAGTGTGGCTTGAATAAACTTTTCCTATGGGTAGTGGGCAAACAACATTATTCAATGGGGGCTTAAACCATAAAGCAACTATTGAAGAATGGTTTTATTACTATCTGCTTGGGGCAAGAGTGACAGGTCATATTCTAGAAATTGTGATAAACCCTCCTTGCCTGCAGTGAGCTAAGAGTTTTTGGTGACAAATTCTTTGACAAAGTAGAAATCTTTGAGCATTGCATGGATTTTATTTTGAATACTTTCAACATGGTTACTGACTGAAAAAGGATACCAACTGTCATATAAAGGTATTTAAAAGTCTGTGTGTTTTTCTTTGTGGCACCTCTAGGGAAATGTGTCATTTCAGGATTGATTAATTGAGGAGATCCTAGCTATGATGACAAATAACATAATCTTTACTTGCTAAACATAACCCATTGACATACTTAGCTTTATCCAGGAGAATAGGGAAGACAGATGCAGTTTTTACTTTGTTTTTATAATCTCAGGAAAAGGATCAGACCAGACCAAGTGATGAATTTGCTTGCACCTCCCAGTAGTATTTGTGAGGAGCTCAACAGAAGACATTCTTGCTAGTTTTTACCAACATCTCCTTCATATATTGTTCACAAAAGGCAATAAAACTATGCTAGGAACAACTGTCTTCACTACAGTAAGAGAAATGGATGAGAGGTGTCCAGTTCATCGGCTAGGAACAAATATCTTCACTACAGTAAGAGAGTTGGATGAGAGTTGTCCAGTTCATCTACTTCCGGCCTCTCTGCTGACCTTTGAGATTATTGGCTTGTTTCCAAATATATATACTGTGAAATATGGGATTTAGTGCCATGTGTGATAGCGATTCACTTATTGCTCTTATTTTATAGGTAATACCATGCAGATTAGTGCCACATGCCTTCTGTGAGCTGTCTTTGTAGAATGGCTTCTCATACCAGCAGGGACACTGATTTATGTTTTCTTAATAATATGAAATTCCATTGTCATGAGACTAAATCCCATGATTTTTCCCATGATTTGTAAATGTAACTAGTGGTCCTTACTGTGATTTTCTTATAATTTTATATACATATATATATATTTATATATATATATATATATATATATACATATATATATATATATATATATATATATATATATATGTGTGTATATATATATATATATATATATATATATATATATATATATATATATATAGGTCTACTTCTGTAGACCGAATTTACACTTTGCAAAAGCACAAGTGACTACCACACTGCCGAAACAATGTATGAATGAAATTACACTCTATCGAACCACGGAACACTGAACGTCAGCTATCAAACATCCCAACAAAACTTTACACAGTCTTCCTTAAGCACTTACCTTTCTTGACATTTTTGCAGGGTGGACCCCCCCCCCTGCACCCCCCACACCCCCTGCTAATTTTATATACCAACTCTGAGATTGCAGTAAACCATAGAAAAAGTATGATCCAGACATGGCAGCATGCTGCTTGTTCAGTGTTCTGTGGTTCGGTAGAGTGTAGTTTCATTCATATTCTGTTTTGGCAGTGTGGTCTTGGTCATTTGTCATTGGTCAGCAAAGTTTAAATTCGGTCTACAGAAGTAGACCCATATATATATATATATATATATATATATATATATATATATATATATATACACACACACACACAAAGTATATACAAAATTAAAACTGATTTATAGGTACTGGACAGTCAGTAAAGCAAGCTGACAGTATCATAATGTATAAATATGAGAAGGAAATACAAGTTATAGTGAATAGCTGCTCTGGCCTAAAATGCCAAATTCCATCAAAATCGCAATTTTTTTCAGTTCTCAGATAGCCCTGATTCAGTATTTACTATTAGTTTTCCAGGAATAAATTGGAAATCATTGTCCCTGCATAACATTCCGTATTATTCTTCCTCTCTTTACCTTTATCACCAGTCAGAGTACTATGCTATTTTTCTTATTAGGTACTGAATTACTAGGTCTGGCTTCCCTCTTTTATATTTCAGGGAGTTAACAGACCTTGATTAAGCTAATATTTGATCTTAATGGCTATATTGTTTCCTTTAAATTAGGCATTGTTGGATAAGATACATACAAGTTAATATATGCAAAAGGAAAGTACTGTTCAGATTAGTATCAAAGAAAATAGTTAACAGCTGTTAGTTTTTTTTTCATCTGGTGAAGCAGTTTCATTTCTCATAAGGGATAATCTCATTAGCTAGTCATTGCAAAATTTAATCCATAGTACCAACTGCATAGATGGGGAGACTCATATTGTTCCATATCTTAAGACAAAGCATTATATGTGATAAGTTAGGTAGAAATGGTAACTACATGCATTTCTCTAATTTGGATAACCACTTCACAGAAGGTGCCATTAGCATTTAATCACATCTCACTGTGGCTGTAACTGCTTCCTCCTGTTTGGGATTTTAATGCTGATTTAAACAGCAACCCAATTCCATATTTTATCTAAATATTTATATTGTATGTAAACATGTAGTGCTGCACTCTTGACATTGAATAATTGCATGTAAACATGCAGTGCTGAACTCTTGACATTGAATAATCAGTACTAATCAGTATGTTGTGTTTCCTTATCCAGGGGAGGTGACAGTCTAGCTTCCATAGAGAATGCAGTAAAATACAACCCTATGTATGAAAGTGACACCACTGCATACAGTCACTACTACAAGCGGTACCCTCAGCAAGCATCTCAGAGCTCTACTAGTGCAGATGTCTCTGCAGACTTCAGCAGCGAGGAGGTGCGACATATCTACGAACACAGTGAACTTACAAAGGAGGTAATGTTCCATTTGTCTGGTAATGTACATCTACTCCATAACTGGATATTGCTATGCTTCTACTGCTGAGATTACACTGTAGGCTAAATGACACTGCCCTTTAATCGTTGCCTGATAAAATAAGGTAATTTACTGTCTCTGTTATAAAATATTTTATTTTAAAATGCTGAGATGTGTTATCAAAGTAACTGTTTAAAATGCATTTTTAGAGAATTGGCATTCTTTAAAAATTTTACATTTTCTCAAGCAGAGCAAAAAAAGCCTATTCTTCCCAAGTGATTTGTAATAAATGTAGTTTGTATTGTTTACCACACAATGAAAGTTAAAATGAAAATATCCTTACCCTTACTCATCCATTAATCACTGGCTGACAAATGGAGACCTGAAAATGGAGTTTCTGAATTTAACTGTTTGGAAATTCCCAGCACTCACTGACTCTTAACTCTTCCTGATCTGAGTAATCACAGTTCACTTTTGCATATTGTTTCAGGAGTTAAGGGTGTTAATACTGCTATGGGATCCAAAAGTCTGTAAGAAGTGTCAGCACCCACTCCCACTGTAAGCATGCATTTACTTTGAAGTGCGATGTTGTACAATGCATATATATCTACATCTACATGTATATATCTTTCCATATCTATTTATCTATCTATTATATCTATTTACCTCTCTCTCTCTCTATATATATATATATAAGTATATATATATTTTTAAATTTTCACTGATATTAGCTGTCCTTTCGTGACACACTGCTGTTGTGGCGAGAGATGTATCTTCTTATTTGCATTAAATACAAATATATAATACTTTCTCATTTTTCATGTTAGTAGACTTTTAAACAGATTTTTAAATATTTTATTAAAGTGGTACTTTACAACTGTTAGTAATGGGGTCTAATCATGAATAGGTGAGTGCAAATATAATATCATATCCATACTGTATCTGCTTCTATTCAGAGAGATAATTAGGCCATATGTCATTATGTGACTTGGAAACAGGTAGTTTCCTCGAAGCACAAAATTAATTGGACATGCTGTAGGATACTTCAGCTATGTCTCTTATGGCCCTGACTTCTCTGGCAAGAAAACATGTTGCTCTACTTGAGGATACTTGCTGTAATGTCTAAGATCAACTCACATTCACATAAAACTTTTTTTGTAAGTAAACCCTCGGTGTGTTTAGTTTTGAGATAGGTGCAGGTACCCCATGTGCCTGATATTCTCCCCTTCATCAGAGCATTCTACCTGTTTTATGCCCTGCTGACCCCTCTGTTGTCTTCACTATCAAGCCCATCCAAGCTCTAGGTAGTGAATTCCATGACCTTGTCTGTTGTTCTGAAAAGAAGCAGTTGTTAAAGTCAATCACAAATCTTTACAACTCCAGTTTTCATTACTCCCTCAACCTATCACTGTAGCACTCCTCAGAACTGTGGTTATGTCACCTGGCATCCTGCACTGTGTCTCATTTGACACCCCTTCAACCCCCCCCCCCAAAGTCTTCAGTTGTTGAAGCCCAAAAAATAAAGTTGGATGACAAAAAAAAAAAAAAAAAGCATGTAGGCAAAACTTTCCTCTACCCTGCCCACACATGTACACACATAGTGACTGCAAGCAGTCTTTGTAATTATTTAAGTAGCTAAAGACTGCTTACAGGGTTGAACTGGCACGTCTTATACATTGCTGACTGCACTGCCCAGCAGCTTGCACTAGGGGCAGTAGATCCCTTTACCCACCCTTAGCTACAGCTTTGGCTCTCCTCCTGCCTCCTTATCTTTTTCCTGAAGTTCCAGCTCCAGGTTCCAGTTAGAATCATTCACTGACTGAATAGCTAAACCTCAAGATTTTATACACAGCCCAGGCCCTCCGGTCCTCCCACCTTTTAAGACCCTATGCTTGACTTCTGTGACATCTTCTGCTTATTGAGGTAGTGCCTCTAGAAGTGAGTAAGGCAGTGGTCCTCCATTGACATACTGTCATATCCATGCTTTTCCATTCACCCATATGGCATATTTTAATTCAGCCATGTGTTTCTATGCAAAGTGGGAAGGAGGGGGCAGTTTTAGTAAAAATAAGTTATTAGAATCCAAGTTCGGTATCTTTTTTAATGCATTTAATGTGTGTAGGCTTTGCAAAGACTTTTGGCCATTTCACTTTACAGATAGCTGTACTTCTCCCCTACTATCTCTCTCTCACACACACACACACACACACACACACACACACACACACACACACACACACACACACACACACACAGTCCTTTCTTTCTGCAGTCTGACTGCCTCAAAAAGATGTGACCTAGTTTGCTGCTAAAAGGTCTAGTTATTTCTGGTCCTGTGATAGGTAGTTTTTCTAAGTGGAATGAAATCATGCAGTTAACAGGAATTCCAGAAAGCTGCAAGTGTGAAAGTTATTTTCTCTTCTATTGACCTTGGTGACCTTGGTGAACATATATTTCTGATATGAAAAAAATATCCACCCTTACTCTTTAAGACCGGCCTCAGAGTATTCAGTTTGCATACTTTACTGTCAGATCAGGCTGAATAGCCTTTAATCTGCTGGAAACAGTGAATTCAGTACTTCCCTCCCAGCTAAAAAAAACAAAACAAAAACAAAACAAAACTTGAATGGTCATTGAGTTAAAATATAGACAATCTTCTTCCTTATGAGCACTACTGAAATGAAGAATCATAAGATCATAGGAGGTTACTAGGCTATTGACCAGGAGGCCATTTCAAGCTTAGCCATTTCATCCCAATGTAATACCAATAATAGTCTAGTCATTACCCAGGATTGTATTTAGTAATGACTGCCCATGTCCAGGAGGGTTGTGGGCACTATCCCTGGTAAGTATTTATGGTGCCCTATTCAATCCATTCATCCAGGTTCCTTTTGAACAGTGTCATAGAGGTGCTCTGCTTCACATAAATTGGCAGTCTATTTCAAAGATGCAGCACTTGCTGGGAGACAAATATGTCCCTTTAGCATGTCCTATTCAAGTTGCAGGCCATATTTAGGTCCCTGGAATGGGTGGCCCTAGTCCTGTTTGATTTACGGATGTGTAGCAAATTCATTAGGTTTGGGTCAGAGATTGCTCTGTAAGCCAGGCATATGTCTTCCCTAAAAAGTCTATACAATAGTGAGTATAGAGACAGGGGCTTTAGATGGTCTGTATAAGGCATGTCCTGGAGTCCCTTGATCTTCTTTGTTAGAAACCTCTGAGGTCTCTTCAATTATTACAGGGGCTTTGTATGGTACATGCCAAAAGGGGCATTATACTCAGTTATGGGCCTGATTAGTGATGGGTATAGAGGGATTATAACCTCCTTTGCTTTAGAGGTGATGCTTTTGATAATCAAGTGTGGTATGTAGAAAGTTTTCCTTACTACAGCAGACACATGGTGGTCAATTTAAGGTCGCAGTCTACTTGCGATCCCAGATCCTTTACCACTTTGTAGGGTACTATTGCTAATTTCATAGTGTGAAGGGACACTGTTTTTACCAAAGGGAATGTTGATGCATTTCTTTGCATTTAGTTTGAGACTGTGACTAAGAAACCAGTCGTTGGTCTGTGTAAGACCCTCTTGAAGTGTACTGAGGGAGGAAATCATTTATCTGGAAGCTAGAAGGTGATCACACAACTAGTTGATGCTGGGTAAATGTACTAAAATGGATGCAGCGACAACAGAGTCCGATACAATTTACAAATAAGGACCCTTGGCTGCTGTTGTGTGATAGCTATTTAGTAAATTTCTTACAGGATGGCCCCGACCCTTTATCTCTTCAATATCTATGCTTCTTTTCACAGAGAACATAGTTTCTTAAGTTTATGTGGATGTATGGGTCAGGAATTCTAGATCAATGACCATGCTCATTAAAATAAGGGATCATTTATTTGCTTTCTATTTATTTGTGTTTGTTGACTAAGAAAGGTCTGACTGGGTAAAACCTATTTTCAGAGGAGGCCTGGGGAGAAAAGCTCCTCCTTTAAGTTACACATGTACATTTATAATTGCGGGGTAAAAACATCTATACATGAGTTTATATACATGATTTTTAAACGTTTTAAATATTTCTTACATGGACATAGCATTTTAACACAAAAAACAAGAGATAAATTATCATAAATTGGCTAATCATTAAATAGAGAAATAACATGCAACAACAATTAATGTATAAAGGTATGATGGCTGCAGGCAAAAGATCAAACTGGGTGTTTTTGAGTTCAGTAATAATTTACAGACAGAAAAGTAGAGTATAGATTAAAAAAGATAAGAGAGATATGAAATAAAAAGTTATGGAAATGAGCAGGAAGATAAGTGGACAGAGGAAAACTTGTAGTTAGTGGTGGTGTGTAAGAGAAGGAGGAAGAGTAAGACTTTAGGAAATAAGTGCAGTATGAGGAGGAACGATAAGGTGCAAAAAGATTGGGAAGCAAAGTGTCTATAAGAGCTGGAGAAAAGTGCGAAGCTAGCCAGCTGATCAGAAAGAACAGAGCCATCTTTGGCATATGTGCTGTTTAAGCAAAAATGTGAAACTATTGAAGTTTTCTATTTTATATGTGTGTGGATTTCATTCCAGAGTTTTGTCACACAATGAGAGTAGAGAGAGTCTCCTGCATTGTTGAATGTTTTACTGATACATAATAAAAGTTTGTCGCTAGAGAGAAAGAGTGAAGGTTTTTAGTGGGTGAATAGTACAGTAAAGTATTTTGTAGTGCTGGGCATTTGTCTAGAGAGTACAATAGGTTGTGGTCAATGATTACTTGTGAGTATCTCAGCTGGTTTGGGAACTCAAGCCAGTTTAATTGTTTTAATGCAAGGCAGTGGTGAGTTTTATAAGATTGGTTGGTTACAAATTTAGCCATTTTGTAGTAGCTGGAGGCTACTTTAGTTTTATACATATTAGTAAGAATAGGAGAAGCATATAACAGAGAAGGAAGGAGGTATATTGTAACCAAGGTAATCCTTGCTTGATCTGTTAGGTAGTGTTTGGCCATATAGAGCAAGCTGAGTTTTTGGTGAGTTTTCTTGATGGAGTGAAGTATGTGGTGATCAAATTAGAGGTTGTCAGTTATTAATTATTAATTTGAGATTGTTAATTATTTTTAGTCAATTTATTGTGACTCCAAGTAGTTTCGTTTGGATTATGGTTTTTACTTTTGTGTTATTACTTGTGGTAATATGAAATGTCTGTTTTTGGATAAGGTGTTCTTTTGGAATAAATAGCATAAGTGTTTTTTTTTTGAATTAAGCAGCAAGATAAATGTCAGTGAAAGATTATTGAGTGATTTCCTGCAATTTTATTATGGATAGGGAGGAGTAGATACTGATCGAATCATCAGCATACTGTGTGAGAGTGGTAAGTTTTGCAGAGGTATGAAGTTTATTTAGGAAAGAATTAAATAGATGGAGTCCAAGTACTGACCCTTGGGGAACACCAACAGAGACTGATTGAAATGCTGGAATATTTTGCTGATATTTATTTGCCTGATGATGATTGCATAAATAACTGTGAAACCAAGAGAGGGAGGGGTAGGTAAGACCTAGTGTTGCAAATTCAGAGAGGAGCTTTTGGTGGAACACTGTGTCAAATGCTTAGGAAAGGTCAAGAAAAATGAAGAAACAAGGTTACCATCATTCCTGAGTTGGTTTACTATGTTGGTGAAGTTGAGGAGGGCAGCAGTAGTACTGTGGTTGGGCCTGAAACTGTGCTGGGTGTTGGAAAGAAGGTTGTGTTTGGTTATATGTTTCATAAGCTGAGAGTGAAAACATTGCTCAAGGATTTTAGAGAGGGTTGATAGGATAGCCATAGGTCTATAGTTTGTTTTTTCTTTTGAAGTACCTCCTTTGTGAAAGGGTATAATAATGGATTTTTTCCAGATGGGTGGGGCATAGTTTTCAGTTACTGACCAGTTGATTAGAATGGAGAAAGGGAAGGCTAGTGCTTCTGAACCTGTTTGTTTTGAGGAATTCAGTGGAAAGTGTATTGGCAACCAAGGTGGTTACTTTTAATATGTCTAGTAATTTTTTTATGGTTGATGTTGTGATGGGCTGAAAACTAAGAGAGTGTGTTGTTTTCGAGAACAGATGGAAGATGGAGGAGTGAAGTGAGGTGGTCATTGATTAGTGATAGAAGTGACTGGATAAAATTTGTGTTGAACTGAGTAGTAATGGACTCTGTTGTTTGAAGTATAAAGACAAGTTGTAGTGGTATAGCCAGTGTGTAATAATTTATTTAGAGAGGACCAAAAAGGCTTGGGGTTGTTTTGTTGATCTTGGTATAGTTTCTGAGATCTAAAATTTTGATAGGCATGTTGGGTTTTATTCTTATACCATCAGTTTCTTAAAAAATGTAAGAATTGCTGTGCAGGTTCAAATGTCAGGACATTAAGTGGAAAATAGAAAGGTTTTGTGCATAAGTGTTAAGGTACAGGGAAATCAGCCCAGTGTCAATGCAATTTGATTAAGGTACTGGAAAACATGGAGGGGAAAACAATGCATTTTGTTTTCATGGCTTCGTACTTGACATTGTGATGGTTACACTGATATATTTTAAAATGGATACACTGTGCAAGTCAGAAGGTAGACTGCTGGTAAAAATACCACCAAAGGTAAGATCCCTGAATGCACTCCTGTAGAGTGTGTTGTGTAAAAGTACTACTTATTTGGCAGGTGGGATAAAATCCATGGTTACACAAGAGAGGAAAAAAGAGAAAACATCCATTAAGGGTAACACACAACTTGCATGACTACAGTTTTACAGTATAGACAAAATCATATTAAACCCTTTCTTGGAGTTACCACTTTGGTGAATCTGTGTTGGTGCTATATCTCCAATCAAACATATGTAGATTTCCCTTTTCATAATAATTGTTAATTGTTAATCAGACATTGGGTGATTTTTTTTCTCAAAACTGTTGTGTAATCCATCATGATAATATGCATTTATCTGAGTTATAAATAAAACATCTGAAGTGACTTACATTGCCTATTGGATTTCAAAATGATGTAAAGTACACAGCCAGCTTCCTTCATTCTGTAACAAATTGGGTTTTGCAGAGGTGTGCAGAAATCAGGGTATGAAATGTAAAACTTGGTGATGTACCAAATTTTAAATACATTGTCACGGAGTGGTATTATTTTATACAAGTTAGACAAGGTACTACTATCATAACGGGGCCCCAACATTTGCACGATATAGACATGTTATTGCACTTCTTGTGATGTTGACATAATTTTTTAGACTTTTTTTATTAATTAAGTATTTATTAAAAAAAGTACAAAAAAAGTGGTTATGGCAGATAGCAAAGAATCTAGGAGTTAAAAGGTCTCATTCGGCTTATTAAAAGGAACCAGCAAAAACATGTAACTTAAATTCTAATTTACAAAAATGTCAGTGTACGTTTTCTATTTAACCCCATAAGCAATTATAGGTTTTACTTTTATCAGAGTCCAGATAATTCTCATAAGGTGTCCATTAGACTTAGCATCTTTTTCATCTCATAGTGGAATCCCTTTAAAATAATGTGATCGTGATGAAACAAATACCACCAGCTTATATATTGCTTTGTCATGTATCCCTCTCATAGCCAAACAGAAAGATGTAATCTAGTTCCTTACCTCAATAATGCAGATAGTTATCAAAATTCTACTAGCATTTTATGTGAAACTGCAGAATATCAGAATGTGAAATCTAAGGCAGTTGACATTACTTTTGTATCATGGGCCAAATTGTCAACCAGTAGCTGAACTTCTGCCTGGCAACATGCTATATTAACCTTAACTACTTTCCACACCTGATTTCCCCAGCCTAACACCATGGCTGCCTGCCTCCAGCATCAGATTGCTGAACAGTGTTCTCTAGTACTACTATATTTATTTTAATTATTTAGGTATCCCACTGCCAAACTGACTACCAAGTCAATAGTGTAACTGACTGACCCATTTGTTACTACTAGCGACAACAGCTCACTGTCCCATTCATTCCTTTGGGAGGTAAGAGTTGGGTGCTGCCTATTAGATGGTGCGGACTTTTGTTTTGCTACTGTCTTCCTCGACCCTGTGATGACATTGCAAGTTTTGAAATGTTGCCATCAGGAAGGACATGCAGGCTACTGCAGATGTCAACTTCCTGCTTAGAGGTGCACTTCTAGTAACATGAACATCGCTAAGCTCATTGTTGGGCTGCTGCTGCCTCTCTCCTCCCAGGATAGGGGAATGGATTTCAGACACACACTCACTCTCACACTCCATCCCAATACCACCTACACTCATGCTGTCAGTGGAACCATACATCATCTAGGTTGCAGTCAGGACTTTATCCCTCCTCAACACAATGTCAGGAATAGTACCATCAGTGCTAAACCTTGCACTTCAACCACAAGCTTTTCTGACTTAATATTTTTCAAGACCCTGTGTTTCCATAGCTCAGCAGTAGGCAGGTAACAGAGTTCTGATGCATTTCTGACTTACCATTAGTATGACTTTGGTGTTAATTTCTTACTTGGTGAACCATCCTTCCTTACATCATTTTCTGCCTTGACCTGGGCCATAAGGTCGAAACTAAATATACACACACACACACACACACACACACACACATACATATATATATATATGTGTATGTATGTATAGGTTTACCATGGTAATGTCAAATTAAATTACTATTTTGGACTACACTGTCAATGGTTATTATTGAAAATGGGATTTTGTGATAGTGTAAATGTCAAAACCTACATGGTAATGTCAAATAGTGTCAAATTCGACATGCAATAGAGCAGTCCAATCAGCCATTTTGGGACATTATAGTACTATATTTAGTTCCAACTGTACCGGGAGACATCTCTACAATGTCATCACTCATCACGTCTTTCAATGCACCTGCAAATATAAGAAAATAAAAAAATGCTGCTATCTTACAATACCTTCAACTGAAATTGCTTTCATATACATTAGAATTAAAAACTTACAATCAGTTGCAAACTCAGAAAGTGCCAAACTTGATATTCCATCACAATATAGCTGACATGCAAGTCTGACAAGCACCAATGGTACAGCTATACTGGCAGTATAAATAAACGTCATAATGTAGAAATAACGTGGTCTCCTTCCATATTTGCGAATACATCCATTCGAATGTAGAATGTCAAAAAACACTGTATAGACGGCTTTATGAACATTCACCATGTCAATATTCAAATACCTACATTCGACATTGTCAGCTTTCAGCAACACTGACTTGAAAATATCAAGTGTTTGAGGTTGAATGAGCTGCTGCAGTTTTTAAAAATTAACTTTTTAAACTTGGTTCTGTTTCTGTTCTCAAGATCATGTTACAGTGAGGATCAGGAATATAACTCTTCCTCATTGTATTACAATCTTGGAGTTGGCATATATAATTAGCAAGGGGGTGTGGGGGTGCAGGAGGGTTTGTCCTCTGCAAAAAAAAAAAAAAAAAGATTTATTTATTTATTTTGAATCTGTGAGAGTCATTTTTTTTGTGTGTTTGAATCTTTGTGATTCAAGCACTTCTGATGCCATGTCAGGTGTTCAAAGTGTATTACTTTAAACATTTGACATAGACTCATATGTGCAGTACTACAAACAAAATAGAGAAGTGGTATAACTTCCAAATTTATAATGCATTTTCCCAAGATATATCAATAAAAAGAAATTACATAATTAAACAATTAACAATAATAATTAAGAAAAACTTCCCAATTACATCTTTGTTTAAAACTGTTTGGAGCCAGAATGTTAAATTTCAGAAAAAAAAACATTATAATATTTCTTAATTGTTATTCTGCATGTGGTATCCCAATGTACTTATTCTAAAATATAAACTTTCATTCTCATAAATATAATGCATAGTTAAAAGATTATCCTTATTAACCCCACAAATATTTCTCAAATGCCCCTTGATTCTAGTTGAAAAAGCTCTGTTGGCTGAATCTATAAAAAATAATCCACAGGGATATTCAGTTTCATAAATCACTGCACAATTATAACTCCCATATTATCTTTAATATTATTGAGCCTATCAACTTTTCTGTGAATAAATGGGCAAACTATACAGTCAACATATGTAACAACGGCCGCCATGATTTAATGTTTTAGGAACAGTGAAATCTGGCATAACAATGAGAGAGCCAATCTGCTTAACTCTTAATGGATCATTGTATAAAATCCCATGTGATATCGAATTCATTTTCAAAATATTCCATCTTTTCTTCACAATTAAAAATATCTTGCAGGTAAAACTTTATATTGGAACACACAAAAATATCTGTTTTTATTATTTGTAATAAGCCCAAGGCCCTGTCTATACAATCCCATCACATTCTTTTTATAGGCAGCAGGGTGAACCTTGGGGTAAGCTTGCCAATGTGCAACAAAATATCCTTCACCGAATAGCTTCTCTTTGTGAGCATTTGTGTGAATTTAGAAGACTACCAAAAATCTTGCTTTCCATTGTTTATGAAATAATTTGGCATTATTTTTTTTTCTATCCAGTCACACTTTACCAGTAAACAAATTCTAATTCATAAACAAACAAATAAATAAATAAATAAATAGTGTTCCTGGAACACATTAAGGTAAAATTTAAATAATTATTGTAAGATAAAACCTAATAAGTAACAACTATACCACATTTATTGCTATGCAAGGCATTAATAAAGCAATATCCTTTTACAGATAAATAGTAAATCATTGTTAAAACAATAATAACAATCCACTTCTTTATGTAAAAAATTATTCAGAAAAAGGGACTTTTTCTTAAGCAGCCCCATAAACAAATGCATAACCAGGATCAAAAGTGGTGCCATAGCACTATATTTCATTTATCTGAATTTTTTCATCAATCCTCAAACAAAAAATATTATTCAAACAAAATATAAGATGGAAGAGTTTCACTTATCTTATTTAAATAAGAAATTGTCATCTTACCAACATTTTCAAACACAGTGCCTCTAAATGATATAATTGACTTACTTGGTGGATTAAATAAGCATTGATACATTTTCTGTAGACATTAAATTGAGTATACCTTTGTGTGTGTGTGTGTGTGTGTGTGTGTGTATATATATATATATATATATATATATATATATATATATATATATATATATATATTTATATATTATATATATAGTTATGTACACACAGATGCACGCACACCATTTAGTGTGAGACAACTTGGGTGGATGGATTGAAACTAGAATTCTTAGAGAAAATCAACATTGATATGCAAAAAGTGACTGGAGGCCAGAAGTAAACCCCAGCACAAGGATACTTGAGGCAGAGCTCCTACTACTAAGCCACGATGCAAATTGATAAGGACTCTTAGGATATGCCTAACATTCTTGTACACCACTCCTGGCATATAAATTTACAGAATTGTAATCCCTTAGGGGAAGTAAAAGAAGGTTCCCCCTATTTATTTACTTATTTATTTATTTACTTATTGGCATGTGATTACCCAGAAAGTCTGACTGAGTAGAAGCCCATTTTCAGCAGAGGCCTAGGGAGAAAACCTCCTAATTATTACAAAGCATTTTAAGAACAATAATTTTGCAATCTTCAAAAATAAAACATAAACATCAGTAGTTTAACTAATTATAACAAATTAGACATAATATGAAAACATTGGTTAAGAATCATTTGATATTTAGATAAATGTTAGTTTGCAGAGAAATTAAAGTTAAGTTAGTCTAATATGAATAGGAATTGCAATATGAAGTGAGGGAAAACAAGCTTATGGTATATTTACAGAGAAAGTCAGGAAAGAGAATTAGATAGCAGTAAGGAAGTCAGTAAAAAAGGGAGAGTGAGGAGGTATAAAGAATGAAAAGACACTTGTTCACATTTTGGGATATAATTTATTCTGTATTATTTCTTCATCTTCCATCTGGTAATGACCTAACCCCAGACATGATTAAACAATACATTTCTCGCCCACTTACTTACTGTCTGCACAATTCCAGTATAGCATGGTTAAAGGATGAGCCAATATTGGCTAATAATAATGAGTTAAGAAGTATTGATATCTCAACATTCAAACAAATCCCTGCCATTGGAAGCTTCTAGCAGTATCACAAAAAACTTGCATCAGCATGCAATTCTAATTCTACTCTGCTGGAGTAGGTAATACCCTTTGCCATGATTTTTCAATATGTCACTGATTAATACTCTTTCCAATGATCGCCAATATGTCTCTGGCTTTTAGGAGTCATAGAATGAGAACTAGTCAGGTGAAACAGGTGATCTCTAAACTCAAAAAAGTAACAGACTTTTTCTTCTACTCCCAAGATCATACAAATACATATGATTAACATATTACTGATTGTAGAACTGAATAATATTGTCAATGGTTAAGCAGCTAGAAATAGTTTAAGGCAAAATTGATGTACATTTTCTAGATGTGGATTATGCAAGCAAGAATTCCTGATGGGTGGTATATTATTTCATTTAGAAAATGGGTTATCTGTTAAATTATTTTGTATTTGTTTTATTATTATTACAATATACATATTGCTTTTATATAGGTTTATAATCATAGGTAAGTACTAGTCTAGCTGCTAGGTTAGCAGCCCTTGCGGGCCATTTTAAGCCTAACCAGTTTCACTTTTTGTGTTCAAAATAACCCATCCATAGTGAAGAATTATATACTATCCCTAATTAGAATAACTGTCTGCTATATTTTTGATATATTTTGATATATTTTATATATTTTTGAAGCAAACTAGTTTCTTCACTTAATATTTCAAAGTTGCTGTAGCATATGATCTATTTCACATCCAAAATATACATTTTTGTGAGTATTTAATACTATTTGCACACACACACACACACACGCACACACACACACACTTGCATATATATACACATATAAACAAATGCTGAGAGAGATAGTCTATCACGTATATACAGAAACTCAGATGTACACACTTGTGACACACATACAATTATGCTGAGCAATTACAGACGCATTGCTGACAGTGCATATGGCAGATTTCATATTGCAATCAAATGAATGAAAAAAATGCATACAGTACAAAGCATTGCTGCTTCTCCATATACTTCTCAGCTGTCACCAATTTGCGGAATGTCCCTGATTTTCCCTTATATTTTTGCTTTGTTCCTTGAAAAATATTTGACTTATTGGTAGCTTTCTGAGAACTATAATTTATCAATTAATTTAGTTCCATGCTTCTTATTGTTCAGAAAAAGCATGTTGATGAAAAACCTCTTTCCCTATTATTCAAGTGAATTAGGGGTAATATCTAAATATTTTCCAACATTATACTTTCTTATTTCCCATTATTCAGAAATAAATATGTTTATGCAAAGACTTTCCCCAGGATTTAATAAAATCCATGTAGGCTTTGTGTAGAACCTACATGGAATGTGCCTGTGTACATGGCCATTGTTCCCCCTCAACAGTGTGCTATGTGTATTAATCATGACGTGCTGCCAAGAGAGAGCATAGTAACAGGAATATTGAATTCATGTAGGCAGAAGTGTAGAGGCTGGTCAGATGATATGTACATAGTAGGGCTCCCTGTAATGTTCCATGCTACTGTTGAAATGTGCTGTGTATTAATAGTTTGTGTATTAAATTTATAAAGTGTTTTTTTTTTTTTAATATTTTTTTAATGGTCATTTGCATGTGCTGAACACAGCAATGCTAAGCCACACTTGCACATAGATAGCTGACACCTGCCAGACATCTAAAAATAGAAACCGGATGTAATTAATTATGATAACTGTTTTTTTCTTTTAATTTTTTTAATGTCTGTTTGCGCGGCTGGGCGTGGAGTGCAGCATTGCCAATCCATGCTTACATAGACAGCAGACATCTAAAAGACATCTAAAAATAGAAACCGGATGCAATTAATTATTTATTTCTGCTTTTGTTTAAGCCCATTTAAGCCTATTTGAGTGGTACAACGTGGTAGCTTAGTAGCATATGTGAAGGTACACTAGTTGGTATACTATCCAAGTAGCTAAATGGGTAGAGTGATAGCCCAAAGCTTCGTAGATCCTGGTTTTGAGTCCCTTGCACACATACCATTTGTTTAATGTAATCTAAATTTTTGTTTAATTTAAATACATACATTTTACATTTGGAAGAGCTGCACAGTGCTAAGCACCACTTAAACATGATTAATGGCCACTTCAGTTTACATGTTACGAAGCTTCACTAAAACCACGGTTGTATGAGTTTTTGTGATTCTCAGCTCCATTTAGCTGGTTTTAGTGATGCTAAGCAATGTGGCGCTTTTTAAATGTTGCTAAATCATGTGTAAGGGCAGGAAAACAGCCTAGATTAAGGCCAATAAGTGAGAATTCTGCACCATTAGTTGGAGTCTGCTTATCTGCTGATATGCCAGGTGGTGTTGGAGAGAGTGCACGCTTATGGGCGCAGAGATGGGATGTGCAGGAGTCCAGGGTTTTGTTGGGAGTTGGAGTCTGCTTATCTGCTGATATGCCAGGTGGTGTTGGAGAGAGTGCACGCTTATGGGCGCAGAGATGGGATGTGCAGGAGTCCAGGGTTTTGTTGGGCTCCTCATATGCAGTTATGAAAATAGGCTGCTGCAGGGTAGTTACCAGGGCTCAGAGTGTAAGGCTGAGGCCTGGGATCTGTTGGCCGGGGATCTTACCAGTGCTACTGGTATTCCCCGCACTGGTGAACAGTGTCATCACCACTATGATGACCTGAAGTGGAGAAAGTGGGGGACATTGGACACCTGGGTCCAACAGGCTAGGGCTGGGCATGCCCCACAAATATGTAATTATTTTTTCCACTGTATTACCAAAATGCAAGCTGAATGGGTGCAAAACTTGTATGCATAATGGTGTGCTTCTTTCCCAACAGCTGCAGCTGAGAGGACTTGCAATATTCAGTCCCATGCTGGGCGCCTGGCCAGGTTGCACCATGAGTGTGGTAAGTATGGATATATTATGCTAACTGTAGTTCAATAAGCAATAAAGAATAAAAAAATATATACAACGATAAAGAATAAACAAAAACTGTAGTGCAATAAATGGGCAATTAGAACTGTAGTGCTATAAATGAACAATAACAACTGTATTGCAATAAACAATAAACAATACTAATGCCAATAAGCAAAAATGTATAAACCAGGATTGTGGTGTCATAACATAATAGCACTAGAGCTGTATTCATTGCATGTCTATGGTAAGATTGCTGCAGTTAAATGTACAACTGTAATAGCTGTAGAATGCAAAACTAATGGCCTGAAAGCTGTATTGATGAACTCATAGTATGGTTCAAGGATGTCTCCAGGCCAATTTCCGTCACATAATGCTCTTATTTTCTTCCACTCAAGGAACAAAAGGTATAGGGCTGAGGTAGCCCACTTTATGAGCAGATAGTGTGTGTAGATTTCACAAAGAATTATCAGCAATACCAATAAAGTGTTAATCATCATTGTGGTTTCCTAAATAAATCTGTCTTAATATTTGCAAAAGGGCTGTAGTCATTGCATGTATGTTCTAAGCTGCTGCAGTCAATTGTTACATTATTTGCAGATGTCCCCTACAGTCACGGCTATTGGGTTCAACTCCCATGTCTGTCAAATAAGGCATAACACTTGTCTAGTTTACTTAATGTGCACAAACATGTCTCTCAGCTGTCACAGTTTTTTGTAATGTAATTACAGCTGCCTAATTTGTCTGTTCCATGATTAGCACATAAATGATTACCTGGAATGCTATATATTTTCAAATCCATTTACATAACACCTTGGTAGTTATGTAAGTCCACATGATGTGAAACTGTTCTGTATAGCTGTGTACCTGCATTTGTTACTACTTGGCACATACTGTCCCATGCTAACAGCTTGAGAGGTATGTATGTGCTACATCAGCTATAGAAGAATTGTAGTCACTGTACTCACAACTGACACTGCACACCTGTAGAAGATTGTACTTTTACTCTGTGTAGTAATAATACTTGCGAGGCAACTAATGTTATGTTTTTCTCTTTCTATCTCTCCACTCCTTATCTTCTTTAATTTATTATTGCTATTTATTATTATGATTTAATATTAACATATTTTGTTACGCTAACTGTTTTACTGGTCTTATGGTTTAGTTCATACTGGTTTGTTGTTAACATACTTACTGTTATGTTACTTAATGTTGTGTTACAGATAATATACCTTAATATGTATTTGGATTAATAAATATTATGTCTCATTCTGTTAATACTAACATTGGTTTGGTTATTACTAACTTTAACTTATTGTTATAACTACTTTACTACAGAGCGTCAAGGTTGGTTGGTTACCATATGATCTTCCTACCTTGCCTCCTATGGCTATGGCACCAGATCCCAGCACATCTGGAACCAAGCCTGGTGGTGCTCCCTCTGCTGCTCCTGCACTACCTGCAGCATCGGGAAGTACTGCCCCATGGGATGGGGATGGGCCACTCTCTGGGAGCAGTGGTGGAGGGGAAGTTGTCACCAGTGATGAACTGCCAGATTTGGTGCTTAGGATCATCTGCCATGGGTTTGGATGATGCTCGCATTGGATAGAGTGCATGTTTGCCCCCCTGGTCAGGCAGGCTCACCCCGGAGCTCAGCCTCCACCACTGCCACCCACGGGGCAGTGATCGAGCAGTGTCAACAGTCCCATGTGTGAGGACGTGAGTCACATTGCTGGCTTGCGGAGGCACATTACACTGAGATTCTACAGCACCCTCCTCATCCAAGGTGTTTACCCCCTCTTATGTCACACACCAACGCTGCCTGCTGTCTTGTCTGTCTGCAAAAGCTTCCTTGCCTACCCAACTTATTACCCCCACATGTTCCTATGTCCCTTCCCCAACATGCCACTCTCACCTTAAAAAAAATGGGCACCTGTCCCAAAAAAAAAAAAAAATTGTCCCATACATAGCTCTCCATTTTGCACGTGTCCACTGAACACACATAATTTGGTCCAATTGACTTAACAATGCAATTATGTTGTCCTCACCCTTCTCTCTGGGGGTCCAAAGTCATCTACAAATTCTGTCAAAGTGCACGGTTGTTGCTGTACAATAAATGGATAGCTATGGTTCTTTCCTAGATCCTTCCAGTACATACCTACCTGCTTTTAACTGTTTTCCTCCTGCTTACAACCTGTTTCACCACTTTCCTATCTCCCCATTTTTCTTTTCTTTATATATTTTTAGCTTGATGCTGCAAAACATGCTGCATTGAGCAGCTTTGCTAAGCTCAGCTAAATGGAGCTATATTGATATATGTGTTTTAAGTAATAAACATGTACAAAATAAACACCTGTCTCCTACATCGAACCCAAGATCATTACACCTGTAGGGTGCTGAATTAACCTGCCATGTCACACAGCTGTTAACTAAAACAGGTTGCTTAAGGTAAATGTAGTAGTTACAAGTTACATTTATTAAGCATGTTTCAGTGGAGCTGCGCATCGGGCCGTATCGTGCAAACTTGCTTAAAGTAATGGAAAAATTGGGAGTGCACCTTGGAGTCTGATGTGAGAGGACAGCACTAGAAAGCCAAAAACACAAGAATGGATGTAAATGAGGTCTCTAATAGCAGATAAATGTCCCCTTTTATCAACAACATTTACAAGTACACCGGCTAAGGCATTACTGACAAAATACATGTACAACAGGGACCTTGGTGCAGAAATACATCCATATAAAGCCATACACATAATGATGGCTGTAAAAATGTATGTCACAGCCTGTATGTGTGTACTTACATCTTGCAAATACACCTGCTGTAACAGTGGCTCACTAGCTCAGCCTGTTAAATGCCTTGCAAACAGTACATTTTGCCACACACAGTCCTGGGTTCAAATCCAGCGGTGTGTAGCACTTAAATAATATTATTGGGAAGCCATCAATTAATCATGCACTCTTTATCCACACAGTGCATTACAAATTAAATGTCTGCTTGTCACTGATGGAAGTCATAGGCCTGCAGATAGGAACGCACTTCACATGTCTCTATAGCAGCAGTATAAGTGCATAAAGTTTCACGTCATGCATTAATATGCATTCACAGAGGATTTTAACTCAGGTAACACAAATGAAACCCACTACTATCAGAGTGCAGTACACAATCCTTTCAAACTCACTAGCATAGCTGCAAAACTCACATACACATATGAAGCCCCTGCTTGTAACAAGGACTGCCAGCATACACATTCCAAATAAGTAACAGACTGTAACACATGGCCTGACAGTTGCCCAAATGGTGGACATATATGTTATATTTATCCCCTATGTTGCTCAAGAACACAACAGACATGTAGCTTAGTACTCTGTTAATGATACCATTGCCTAACATACTTACCTTAAACACATGCCTTAATTGGAGTGGAATGGCTACCCTCACTCTGACTCTGCATCTACTACAAAGCTGACACAGCTCACAGTTACTCCGACATCTTGTCCTCCAAAGTATTCACACTCTCTGCCTAGGCCTATTACCTGCAGCAGCAGCTGCAGCCTGTAGCTCACACATCTCTATGTAACAGTACAGACCTACCCTCTGCGATGATGTAGTCTCCTCACCCCAGTAATGTCCAGCACAACATATCAGAAAGGGCTTGTAATTTACATGGAAGCCTTATATTTTGTACAGTGGTTGCATATTATTGGCTGATGATTGTGCAAATCAGCTGTGTTGCCTGCAATTAGCATTGCAGATCCACAGACTGGTTAAGAGGCAATCACCTGCTAATGAGAAGCATGTTAAAAGACAAACATGCTGGCAATGGGGAACCATTATGTATGAGATTTTTCTGCCACAGAACATGCATTTCTAAAAGCTTAAATATCACCACATATCAACAGAGGAGTTTTGCACTCCAGCAGGTATGTACCATTTTTGTTTAAAGCAGGATGACGATGCATGAATATACTTACAAGGAATAGGGATTACAGCATTAAGCCTTTCTTAGAACTGTGATAATGTAATTTCATTGATATCCAGATTTGTTACACCTACTGAGGATGTACAATACATCAAGGGTGGAATGCTATTTGCCAATGTGGCACACTGGTCTCTTGGGACTGTCCCTTTATAGTAGTTGTAATAGCACACTGCTATTTGTTTGGTACTGTTGTTTTGACATATTATTAGGGAGGTTGCCCCCTAGGGGACACACTACAATAAACTCCAGTGTTGGGTGTATGATCATACAGCAGTATCTGTCATGGCAGACATGGGAATAGCTGACTATTGCTAGTATCTTAGTTCTATCCACACACTTAGTATGTTTGTACACTGTGGAATATGACATGTGTGATCAAGCAGTAGATGCTGCCAGTCATTCTGTTCTTGATGTATCTCTACATAGTGTACTCCCACTTATGTGATCCTGACATGTTTTCCCATTCTGTTGCCTTTTAGGACACATGTATCCAAGACACTGTGCATCTTTCATAGATGCGGAGAATGAGATTATACTTGAAGCCCTCCAGCAACACCATGAACTTCTACTGCCCAGGGGAAGGCAAAACAAGGAACAGCAGGCAACATTGTGGGCTGCCCTTCATGACATGAATGCTACCAGTCATCAGAGCAGGACATACGAGCAGATTCAACACCATGCAATGGACATGATCAATGATGCATGCAGAAGAGCAGCAGATATAGCCAGGGATCGTGGTGTCACCAGTAGAGGGCCTGCAGCAGAACAACCAGTCTCAGCCACTGAGGAATTCCTGGTGAACCTAGGCACACACAACAGCTCCCAGGCATCCATCACACTGTACATTGTGAATGTGGGTGCCACAGTTTCCATGGCAAAGGAGCATGCAGGTTGAGCGTCAGCCTTCTGGACGTAGGTCAGTAACCCCATCTGCTGTGAGCCCACTTGGCAGTGCACAATCATGCTTGTGCAGTGGCAGTGCATCTATTGCTACAGAGGGTAGTGTGCTGTCTACACAAAGACATGGCAGGCCATGGGCTCATGTTCCTGGGTGTTCCCATGGAGGACACGATCCCAGCTGAAAGCAGTCACAGTCAGGTACTAGCACCACTTCTGATGTTGGGCAAGGAGGTGCCATTGCAACTCCTGGCAGACCCAGTTCCCATGTTTGGGCCCAGAGATGGGGAACTGTCAACTCTACCGTGCAAGGTTCAAAACTGTCCAACATACACATATGTAGGGCTAGCACTGAGCTTGACTGTGTACACGCTCACTCTCACACATCTCTGTCAAATGCAGGTCACCTACAGACACACGCTGCACAATTCCATGGTCTATCTTGCCTGCTTCCCTTCCTGACTCACACACATGCTGTCAACCTTTTGAGTCAGCCTAGGCCTCCTGCATCTCACACCCTGTGCAAGTGGTGATACCTGTGCCACATCCCTGTCAGACTCATCATTGATGTAGGAAAATGAAGCTATGCGTCTGATGCACAAAGTGACTGTACTTGTGTAATGCATGCCACTTGTAGTAGTTACTGACAGATACTGTATGCTGACATTTGTAATGAGTAATCCACATAATTTCATGTACCTTATGTTGCATGATGTTGTAATGGCTGTATACGTACACAATGAAAGGTGTGCCATGGACCTGTTTATGTTATTGTTTCAGGATTCTATTGGAGACACCTATGGACACACAGCAGCAAGACAGCCATAGACATCACAGTACAGAATAGAATGTCAGCACAATTATAGTGTAAAGATCACTTATATCATTTTTCTCTTCTCTACCAAGCAATCTCCCACTCTCACAGTATAGTTACCTCACTGGCCTGCTTTGAGTTGTGCATTGTTTTCTCCCACTATACTCCCCAGCCTAGACTCACGTCTGCAGTTCCTGTACTTCCCCTAAGCGCCCACGTTTCAGCTACAGCTGGCTGATTGGTTTCCACCAGCCACTTTCTCTCCAGCTCTTCCTGCTCCATTTGCCCTGTGGGCTCACTCTGCTCCCCTACCCTGCCCCCATTTCCTACCTGCCCCACTACTCCTGCATTTATTTCAACTCCAACCCCCTCCATCACTCAACCAACCAATCATCTCCACACTGTAACCCCTTCCCTCTCTACCTCCACCTGCCAATCACAACCATTCCAACCCCGCCCATCAAAGTCCCTATAAGCATCTATTTCTACTCCATCTATACATATATACAATCTGTCCTACTCATTTTATACTGCTAATATGCACATATGCTCCTCTACCATGCCTTGTCTTCTACCTCAAACCATTCTCACCTAATCTATCTACATTCTATTCTTACTCTCTTTATACCACGCTATCTCCTACTCCTATAACCAACTCCACCCCTCCTTCCTTTCCTACCACCCACTCCCAATCTCTTTCCTTATCCCACTAAAACACACTTCCACAACATATCTGCCTCTCTAGTTCAACCCAACCCGCTCCACTACTTCAGGATAAAACTTTTTCCTCTTTCAATTAAATACTACAAACCTAAACTAATATCTTACTATCCACAACTATTAAAGACCAAATCAAAAATACTACTACCCTTCCTCAACTACCTCTGCTTAGCAGGGGACATACACCCGAATCCTGTACCAAATACTTCCTCTAGTCCCAATATCCCTGTCACAAGCAATAAAACCAACCATAAATACCTCGAATTCTTCACCATCAATGCCCAAAGTCTAAGAAATAAAGTAGCCCACTTTCATGCTTGGCTAAACTACAACCTACCCGACTTTGTAGCCATCTCAGAAACCTGGCTAAAACCTCATATTTGTGACTCTGAAATCCTCCTCCTGGATTCCAATCCCTCAGACACAATTGCTTAAATAGAAAGGGGGTGGGGTAGCCTTAATCTACTCTAACCAGCTATCCATCACTCCCTACCCCAGTCCTATCCCTCCATTCAAAAATGCAGAACTAGCAATAGGCCTACTAAGAATAAATACCCACAAAAGCATTTGTATCATTGCCCTCTACATCCCCTTGGTAATAATACCAGTACTCTTGAAGAAATTCTCCTTTGGACCTCTACCAATATTAAGCTAGAGACCTTCATGCTTGGAGATGTAAATATCAATTGGAATAAAATCAACAATTCTAATCCCACCATATCCATCAATCTATTTAACTATACCAAACTAACTAACTCCATTACCAGATCCAACAAAACAAACCCCCCAGGTACCACACTAGACTGGATCCTAATATCCCATCCTAATAAAGTATTAAACCCAAACATTTCTGGAATTCTATTAATTCTCTTCTCAACCCAGGTACCAAAGCCCTGACACCAGCAAATTTGATCCTGAAATAGCCTCTCTATTCAACTCCTTCTTCACCAACTCCATAGCAGAACTGACCAAGACCTTCCCTAACAATCACCCTTCCCCTCAACCTATCCAATCATCCTCATCCCCTACACCACCCTCTGTCCCCAATCCTCCTCCAGTATTTGAATTTGAACCCATCTCAACCTCCCACATAAAAAATACTCTCTAAGTTAAAACCATGCCCCAATGCCCCTGACAATATCCCATCCTCCTTCCTAAAAATAGCTGCAGATGGTATCACTCTTCCCATTAGCATCTTGATCAATAGATCCATGCAGGAATTAAGGGGGGCTGCCTTTATTCTACCTCTCCATAAAGGAGGCAAAAACAATAACATCTCTAACTACCACCCCATAGCTATCCTCTTCCCAATCTCAAAATTTCTGGAAAAATACATCCACCTTCAGCTTATGCCATTCCTAGCCAATCATCAACTAATCACTCCAACCCAACACGGCTTCCAACCTGGCCATAGTACTATCACTGCCCTTTTCTCCTTCTTAGACACAATGAATCTTGCCCGTGACTCTGGAAAAATAGTATCAACAGTTCTACTAGACCTGTCCAAGGCATTCAATACCATCTCCCACACCCATCTCTTGAACCATCTTTCTAACCTTAATCTCTCCCAGAATACCTTATCCTGGTTCTCCAACTACCTCTCGGACAGGTCTCAAGCTGTGAAATGGGGGAAAGGCACCTCAACCTTCCTTCCTACTCCCACTGGTGTACCCCAGGGATCCATACTCGGTCCAGTGCTATTCAACATCTTTATTAACGACATTCACAAAGCCTTACCCAACACCAAAATTGTACAATATGCAGATGATTCCACTTTAGTCTGCTGCACCTCTAACTCCCAGAGCTCCAAACAATGACCCAAACTGCTTTCTCCTCCACTGAAAACTGGATGCTCCAAAACCACCTCTCGCTAAATGCCAATAAATCCAAAAGACTATTATTCTCTCCCTCAAAAGCTTCCCCTCTTGATAAAAACTTGTTCCAAATTATTAGCCAAAACAACTCTACTATAGAAGTTGTTCTCTTTGTGAAACTACTTGATGTTACTTTTGATGAACACCAAAAATTCGACACTCACATCCAGCAAAACATTAAGAAAACCCATATAAAACTTGGTATGCTATACAGAAACATTCACTTTCTCTCCTTCCTCCAGACAAACTCTCACCACTACCTATCTACTCCCCTCACTAATGTATGGCGCTCCTCTACTAAAAAACGTATCTGCCTCTCTCTCCTCCAAATTGGAAGTCTGTTATAATAAGATTACTAAATTTGCAATCAAAGCAAAATTCTCCTCCCATCATTGCACTGCCCTTTATTTGTTAAATTGGCTTGACCTCTCGAACCATCTAGACTATCCAAATTACTACAGCCCACAGACTAATTTTTCAGCCTACTAAGTGCCCAGCACTAACCAACATCCTTCAACCTTACACCACTCAGAGAACTCTAAGATCTACTCAACAAAACCTAATCACTGTCCGCAAACCCAATCGTCCTGCTGGTCAGCTTTTTCTATCCTTTTCTTTAGCTAAAAAATGGAATTATCACTGTCCGCAAACCCACTCGTCCTGCTGGTCAGCTTCTTCTATCCTTTTCCTTAGCTAAAAAATGGAATTGTCTTCCTTCCTCTCTAAGGACTTGTGAAAACTATGAAAACTTTAAAACTCAGCTACATTCCTACCTTTCCTCTAACAGGAAATGCAACTGCACTCTCCCCACCTAGCCTAATAATCAATCCACCCCTTAAACTCCTGACTAACTCTGAGTACAAGCATAAATGTACATATTGCAAATAACATAATTGTACGTATTATAAATAACCCATCCCACCTTTTTTCTTTTTTTTTCTCTCTTTTCCTTCTAAGTCTTTATTCTCCCTCTCAGTTAAGTTACCACTGTCATCCTAAATATTTAGGTACTATGTAACCAAAGAATTTATTCCTGTTCTCTAGCATGGAATGAAATTTTAATTGTGTCTTCTTTACTATGATTGTATATAACTAAACTATGTAATGCGGAGCTTTTCTCCTTGGGCCTCCACTGAAAATAGGCTCCCTGAGCCCAGTAGACCTCCCCAGTTATCAAACTGGAAATAAATAAATAAATAATATGTCCTCAGCAAGGTGCAGCACTATAGGTGTATGGCTGCATAAGCCCATATGTGTGTAACAGGTTAATAAGGACAATGACATCATTCAGTGTACTCATGCTTCCTTAATCTGTAAAAAGGTCTGATACCCTTGATAAGTGTTATCAGAGTTTTGGTGGTTAACACATCTACAAGCTGTGGTCCTGGGTATGACCCATCTACAAATTTCCTGTGTCCAGTACAGACATTTGTATGGCAACAGCTATGATTATTGAGTTCTGCATCCCATGGCATGACCTGAACATGATGTGTGTCACAGCAGATGTGTGCTTCACATGCTTGGGGGGCTGTTACATATAGGGTGTTGTACTGTCTGTGTGACATACCTGTCTTTCCAACATGTAGTATTTATACCACAGTGATGGTGTAGGTGTGCAGGTCAGGTAAGGTGTGTGTTAGTCATGTCATGGATGCATGGGAGGTACACAGTGGGATCTGACACCTCCTGTATGGCAGCCATACACATCCCCTACAAAGGATTTATGAGACAGCCTACACATGCACAGTCTTGACACAGACTCATAGGACATGTTATCTGCTATGTGTATTGTTGTACTTTAGAACCTGTGTGGCTGCTACAGTTGTAAGATATGCCTATGCAGTGACATAGCAAGGTGCCATTGTACACAATGATAGGTGTAATGAGTGCCACATTCAGTATGGCAATGACAGTCTGGGAGTTACATCACTGACCTGTCTGTTTAGGTTGTACAACATTGAATGCATACCCACATCTCACCAACCACTGAAAGTCAAAGGCTACATTTCTGCCTATGTCCATACACCCATGACTAATGGCTCAACTGTGTGTGGCGTGTGGACACTACTATATTTCCCAAGAGTGGATGACTTTCCAAAGGATGGTTTTGTGAAGTTGTTGGCATTTAGTATTAGTCAGTGACTCAGACAGCAACTGAATGTGTGTCACAGGCCATCTTGGTTTACTGTTGGTTCTGTGTGGGATTCGGTGACAGCTCCTGATATGCCATCACCTGCTAATGTAATCAGTCATAGGGCACTGACAGTGGCTGTGATTGCAGAGAGGGAATGGCTAGAAGGTGTACGCCATCAATGATGTCTGGAGAAATCCTCTGGTGACTGGTGTGATGCCTGTGCACTGGCTCAGCAATGAAGGAGCCTCAATCCTCACCACTAATACCAGTAAGGGGTGTCCACATAGGGGAGGATAACAAATACACACACACAGTAAAGTACAATTTCCATTAAGAGCACACAGAGATCACAGTGAGTCTGGGGCTGGTTTCTCCCTTTCTCTCCAGATCCCCAATAAGATTTCCCATTGGCACAGCTATAGGGTCCAGATCTCAGCCAAGTGGGCAAGCTAAAACCTCCATCACCCTCTCTATCCAACCAGTGCTTCATGTCCCTGCCCAAGTAGCTGACGCACACATACTTTGAGATATGAGTTACATACAAACACACATACACTCCTGGGGAAGGCTGGCACAGATTCTCCAGCTGTGCCCCCTTTTTGCCCACTCTAAAAGGTAGTACCAGCTGCCACCACTCACTAATATCAGCTACTAAAAAGACCCCTAACAAAGGGTGTCCAGTTATTGCTGTGCAATATTATTATCCACATGGTAAGTCTGACTGAACAGCAAAGCTTATTGGAGTGACTTGGACAGTATCACTGTATACATGCAATGTACTCTAGAGCTTAAATTATCTCTACACAAAACAGTCACAGTTGAAAGGTTTAAAATATTTAATAATAAATAATAAAAACACAAGACAATACTTCTTACTACACAGTGCTAGTCAAAAGTTCAGAGATCACAGGAAAATGCTTAAAATAATACAGTAGAATAGTTCTGACATCAACTCAGAAAAACACTTAGTCTAATCTTCCTATTTCCTAGCTATTTCTAAGAGAAACACTAAAGTCTAAGATCCTGCTTACATACAGAACACAGTCAGATACTGGTGAGTTGGATGTTCTAAAGACAAATGGAAAATGCTGTCTGATTCTCTCTCTTTAAATTGATAACATAGTGCTTCTTCAAATTACATCATTCTTAACAATTTTCTGTTTTCCCAGGCTAACAGAAACTCAGAGGTTAATGGCCCTATTGATCTTGCAGCTAGCCAGGAAGCCGGAGCAATAAAAGAAATTATATATGTAAATTCTAGCCATTAACTCTGGCTTCAAAACAATACAAAGAATTCCTTCATTTAGACATCTCAGATTCGAGTTTTGACATCAAACAATTACACAACGCTTGACTTATCAGCCTTCCTTCAGCAGAGTGCACTGTTACATTTTTGCAGTTCCACATTTAACACCATTTTTTTCCCATTTAGGAGAACAAGCCTGTGGCTTATATAAATATTTACTAATGACAGAATTATCTACAAAATTCTACCTGGCTAGGCTGGCAGCCTTCGCCTATCTTCACAACTGGCATAATTGCAGCGTAGGTCTTCCAATGCTATCTTCCCAGATTATGACTGACAGACACTTGTCTACCCACCAGCTGACATAACACTCGGTAGATAACCTACACAGTTTCCAGCAAGGTCTGCTGGCCTAATATTGTTCAATACCTTTTCAGGCCATGGTAGGTAGAGTGAGTAATATTTCCATCATCCATTCCATAGACTCAGTGGGGTCCACCAGTTAGAGTCGGTAAGCATGATTTGGCCTTGAGCATAACAAACAGTGTGTGGTCCAGTGTCAGTAGGTGTACACAATGTTACTGCTCGTATCCATGCTAACTCCTTTCATGTCATTTCATGTCACCTGACTCAGAGATCTGGGGACACTGCTTGGCACTACATGCTAGTTGTCCTTTGTGCAATTAAGTATTGCATTTGCTTCCAGCAAGTTCCAAAAAGAGAGTCATCCAAGATGTGTGTACAGAGCACAGACAAACATGTTAATGTGGGTGTTTTACACAGGTATTCTGCAGCTGGACACTTCCCAAGCAGTGTGTACTGGAGGGACACAATTACCTTGTTAAGACTGGAAAGCAGGGGACTCCACAGAATTGCCAGTGCCTGGAAACTAATAATGCTGGTCTCATTGACACCACTCTCACATAGGACACCATGGTCTGATATGTTTTCTGTCATCACATGCAAAACGGTACTATGAAGCCCATAATGACAAGCAGGACACAGCCTGTTTGTTAATCCACATAGCTATCCCACATCATGAAAGGGTATGTAGGCTTCACATACCCTTTTCCAAGTAGATGCCTTGATTAGCAACCTGGGCAATCAGTTGGCCATTGCATGTGCTATGCCATCTCTTCCAGGGTTGGTGGTATGTCACTAGGGAACTGACAAGAGGGAGATTAGTAGCACTGCTGTAGCAC
This sequence comes from Protopterus annectens, assembly GCF_019279795.1. NCBI lineage: Eukaryota > Metazoa > Chordata > Ceratodontiformes > Protopteridae > Protopterus > Protopterus annectens. The sequence continues at coordinate 1,813,891,321 of NC_056735.1, forward strand.
CACAATATAATGTACAATGTCCATTGACATAGATGTCCAGTCATGCTGTAACAATCAGCACACTGGCAATGAGCCATTGTAGGTGACACTTAAGCAGTACTTCATGTATCCTACCCTTCAACACCTTACTGGTGCATATCCTCATGACATGGCTGTGAGGCCTACTACAGTGGACTGGCCACCTTTGGCCAATGTGTGTCCACCTGCCACATGTCCTAGACATGTCATACTGTACAGTTATGTATGTAACACACACCTGTGTTTCCACATCATATCACAAAACAACCAGTGTGCTGTGCAGTTGCTTGACAGGCATCGTACGCTTGTGAGGTCAATGTAATGTCAGCAAAGTTGAACAAGTCTGCTATGCATGCACAGGCATCCACGTCTTCACTGCAAGGTGTACCTACAAACACTGCATATCAAGCTGTCAACCCCAAGGGTGTGGCAGCATCAGTCTACCATTGCAGGACCTGCTGCTGAAGTGTTGGGAGTGTCCCCATCCCTCTACTCTTATGACACACAAACACAACATGTGACAGATGCGACTCCATTTCAAACATTGCTGCCATGGTGTCTCCAACAGCAGTCATTACATATAACAATAAGCATTATGCCAACATGCATAGCTCACATCCTGCGCCATCTACACCCACATCACACACACCTGCATGTGTGCATCTTCTTACCAGACACATTGCCAAACAGACACCTCAGAACAGCCTGTCTCTAGAGTGCACAGTACACATAATACAGCATGCACCACTCTCTCACCGAACAAACACCTGAGACACAACACAAAATCACACCATTTAGTCAGAGGTGATTACACTGTAAGACACATTGATGTCTGTGTCAAGTGGCTACATATGGGACAGGACACAGATAACAGTCTGTGGGCGGACACAATAGGTCGTACCACACATTGCCGCAAATCAAGTGATATCAGTTAACATAATGTTGACATTATAGCTCATGCAGGTGTGTGTATGACTAGGGACATATGTAACCAGCTTGTATGCAGACAAACGACTGTGCTTAGCCAATCTGTGTCTCTTGCCAGTATATGCATATCTTTCAACTGCAGTTGACACTCACCTGGGATGATGGCTCAATAAACATGGAAATTGATGGAAATCAATAATTACCTTAGTGTATGGTGTCATTGTCAAGGTATCTACTACATGTCTGCCTGGGATGCCTCGCTCAACAGGCATTGATGCTTCACTAGTGATGGTGTTCATCTCTCACCCCTAAGATTTGGAGTAACAGCCAAGCTATTGACACCCTCGCAATGTATCTGCGATGCAGTGTTCAGGGAAAAGTTGGCAATGAGAATACCATCTTTATACAACATCATGGTTATGTTGCTACATGGTGGGTATGGCAACACTGAACCCCACTCTGTGGAATGTGTCCCCACTCTGGATTATACAGACATGTGTGTGGGCAAGGACATCTGGTTCAAGGCTGTGGACAGCACCACAGCCATAGCATATTACATGTCCATCCACATCTTCACACCTCAAAATGACAGTGTTCAAGGTAATGCAGGTGGTGCATATATACACTCATTAAAGATAGATACATATCCAGATGTTGTGAAACACTATGATTTCCAGTAGACAATGCATGTGCCATTCAATACTGGAAGGGCACGTAATCAAGCAATAGCCGGCTACAGGAGCAGCTCCATGTATCCAGACACCCATTGTGCGTATTTGTATGTATATGTGTCTACCAAGGTATATCATTACACCATGTTGTCGGGTGGCATTAAGTGACCACCAGCTGTGTTGCTTAGTCATGCTGCAGCTCACTTGCCCATAGGTTAGTCTGCATCCTTAACTACAATGTCTAGGAGCAGTGCCATGACATCCACCCAAGGGGAACCAACGTATTGCAGCAAGTGCGTACCAATATGGGTGACCACTACAGCCCCCCAATGTGAGGCCCTCCCTGGTGTGATCTGAACACAGATCATTATCATTAAAACTACCAGGACTAACCCCCCTTCCAGACAATACAGACATATATTTCAACAAAGCCATTTATTACCTCCTGTGGGATAGTCTACATAGCTTGACTGCACCTCACCCCTCTGATGGGGCAGCATGTATGGAGAGCTGTACACCCATGCATTATGGCAACTGCATTGCAACTACATGAACTTGGCTGTACCTGACAGTAATATAGAAATCAAGCACATATGGTATGTCTCACTTAATGCAGGAATAACAACATACATATGTACACTGTTGATTGTTTGATGAATAACTGCTCTCTGGCTGGCAGCTTGGGTCAGTGGACTAGGGAAGTTAATATGTGTGATGCTGTTGATGGTTCACATCTGGAGATATCCACATCTTTTGCATGTCAGGTATATAATGCGCTTACCCACAGACCCCTGTGTCTGCTGGGTGTCTTAGTTCTATCCACACACTTAGTATGTTTGTACACTGTGGAATATGACATGTGTGATCAAGCAGTAGATGCTGCCAGTCATTCTGTTCTTGATGTATCTCTACATAGTGTACTCCCACTTATGTGATCCTGACATGTTTTCCCATTCTGTTGCCTTTTAGGACACATGTATCCAAGACACTGTGCATCTTTCATAGATGCGGAGAATGAGATTATACTTGAAGCCCTCCAGCAACACCATGAACTTCTACTGCCCAGGGGAAGGCAAAACAAGGAACAGCAGGCAACATTGTGGGCTGCCCTTCATGACATGAATGCTACCAGTCATCAGAGCAGGACATACGAGCAGATTCAACACCATGCAATGGACATGATCAATGATGCATGCAGAAGAGCAGCAGATATAGCCAGGGATCGTGGTGTCACCAGTAGAGGGCCTGCAGCAGAACAACCAGTCTCAGCCACTGAGGAATTCCTGGTGAACCTAGGCACACACAACAGCTCCCAGGCATCCATCACACTGTACATTGTGAATGTGGGTGCCACAGTTTCCATGGCAAAGGAGCATGCAGGTTGAGCGTCAGCCTTCTGGACGTAGGTCAGTAACCCCATCTGCTGTGAGCCCACTTGGCAGTGCACAATCATGCTTGTGCAGTGGCAGTGCATCTATTGCTACAGAGGGTAGTGTGCTGTCTACACAAAGACATGGCAGGCCATGGGCTCATGTTCCTGGGTGTTCCCATGGAGGACACGATCCCAGCTGAAAGCAGTCACAGTCAGGTACTAGCACCACTTCTGATGTTGGGCAAGGAGGTGCCATTGCAACTCCTGGCAGACCCAGTTCCCATGTTTGGGCCCAGAGATGGGGAACTGTCAACTCTACTGCAAGGTTCAAAACTGTCCAACATACACATATGTAGGGCTAGCACTGAGCTTGACTGTGTACACGCTCACTCTCACACATCTCTGTCAAATGCAGGTCACCTACAGACACACGCTGCACAATTCCATGGTCTATCTTGCCTGCTTCCTTCCTGACTCACACACATGCTGTCAACCTTTTGAGTCAGCCTAGGCCTCCTGCATCTCACACCCTGTGCAAGTGGTGATACCTGTGCCACATCCCTGTCAGACTCATCATTGATGTAGGAAAATGAAGCTATGCGTCTGATGCACAAAGTGACTGTACTTGTGTAATGCATGCCACTTGTAGTAGTTACTGACAGATACTGTATGCTGACATTTGTAATGAGTAATCCACATAATTTCATGTACCTTATGTTGCATGATGTTGTAATGGCTGTATACGTACACAATGAAAGGTGTGCCATGGACCTGTTTATGTTATTGTTTCAGGATTCTATTGGAGACACCTATGGACACACAGCAGCAAGACAGCCATAGACATCACAGTACAGAATAGAATGTCAGCACAATTATAGTGTAAAGATCACTTATATCATTTTTCTCTTCTCTACCAAGCAATCTCCCACTCTCACAGTATAGTTACCTCACTGGCCTGCTTTGAGTTGTGCATTGTTTTCTCCCACTATACTCCCCAGCCTAGACTCACGTCTGCAGTTCCTGTACTTCCCCTAAGCGCCCACGTTTCAGCTACAGCTGGCTGATTGGTTTCCACCAGCCACTTTCTCTCCAGCTCTTCCTGCTCCATTTGCCCTGTGGGCTCACTCTGCTCCCCTACCCTGCCCCCATTTCCTACCTGCCCCCACTACTCCTGCATTTATTTCAACTCCAACCCCCTCCATCACTCAACCAACCAATCATCTCCACACTGTAACCCCTTCCCTCTCTACCTCCACCTGCCAATCACAACCATTCCAACCCCGCCCATCAAAGTCCCTATAAGCATCTATTTCTACTCCATCTATACATATATACAATCTGTCCTACTCATTTTATACTGCTAATATGCACATATGCTCCTCTACCATGCCTTGTCTTCTACCTCAAACCATTCTCACCTAATCTATCTACATTCTATTCTTACTCTCTTTATACCACGCTATCTCCTACTCCTATAACCAACTCCACCCTCCTTCCTTTCCTACCACCCACTCCCAATCTCTTTCCTTATCCCACTAAAACACACTTCCACAACATATCTGCCTCTCTAGTTCAACCCAACCCGCTCCACTACTTCAGGATAAAACTTTTTCCTCTTTCAATTAAATACTACAAACCTAAACTAATATCTTACTATCCACAACTATTAAAGACCAAATCAAAAATACTACTACCCTTCCTCAACTACCTCTGCTTAGCAGGGGACATACACCCGAATCCTGTACCAAATACTTCCTCTAGTCCCAATATCCCTGTCACAAGCAATAAAACCAACCATAAATACCTCGAATTCCTCACCATCAATGCCCAAAGTCTAAGAAATAAAGTAGCCCACTTTCATGCTTGGCTAAACTACAACCTACCCGACTTTGTAGCCATCTCAGAAACCTGGCTAAAACCTCATATTTGTGACTCTGAAATCCTCCCTCCTGGATTCCAATCCCTCAGACACAATTGCTTAAATAGAAAGGGGGTGGGGTAGCCTTAATCTACTCTAACCAGCTATCCATCACTCCCTACCCCAGTCCTATCCCTCCATTCAAAAATGCAGAACTAGCAATAGGCCTACTAAGAATAAATACCCACAAAAGCATTTGTATCATTGCCCTCTACATCCCCCTTGGTAATAATACCAGTACTCTTGAAGAAATTCTCCTTTGGACCTCTACCAATATTAAGCTAGAGACCTTCATGCTTGGAGATGTAAATATCAATTGGAATAAAATCAACAATTCTAATCCCACCATATCCATCAATCTATTTAACTATACCAAACTAACTAACTCCATTACCAGATCCAACAAAACAAACCCCCCAGGTACCACACTAGACTGGATCCTAATATCCCATCCTAATAAAGTATTAAACCCAAACATTTCTGGAATTCTATTAATTCTCTTCTCAACCCAGGTACCAAAGCCCTGACACCAGCAAATTTGATCCTGAAATAGCCTCTCTATTCAACTCCTTCTTCACCAACTCCATAGCAGAACTGACCAAGACCTTCCCTAACAATCACCCTTCCCCTCAACCTATCCAATCATCCTCATCCCCTACACCACCCTCTGTCCCCAATCCTCCTCCAGTATTTGAATTTGAACCCATCTCAACCTCCCACATAAAAAATACTCTCTAAGTTAAAACCATGCCCCAATGCCCCTGACAATATCCCATCCTCCTTCCTAAAAATAGCTGCAGATGGTATCACTCTTCCCATTAGCATCTTGATCAATAGATCCATGCAGGAATTAAGGGGGGCTGCCTTTATTCTACCTCTCCATAAAGGAGGCAAAAACAATAACATCTCTAACTACCACCCCATAGCTATCCTCTTCCCAATCTCAAAATTTCTGGAAAAATACATCCACCTTCAGCTTATGCCATTCCTAGCCAATCATCAACTAATCACTCCAACCCAACACGGCTTCCAACCTGGCCATAGTACTATCACTGCCCTTTTCTCCTTCTTAGACACAATGAATCTTGCCCGTGACTCTGGAAAAATAGTATCAACAGTTCTACTAGACCTGTCCAAGGCATTCAATACCATCTCCCACACCCATCTCTTGAACCATCTTTCTAACCTTAATCTCTCCCAGAATACCTTATCCTGGTTCTCCTACTACCTCTCGGACAGGTCTCAAGCTGTGAAATGGGGAAAGGCACCTCAACCTTCCTTCCTACTCCCACTGGTGTACCCCAGGGATCCATACTCGGTCCAGTGCTATTCAACATCTTTATTAACGACATTCACAAAGCCTTACCCAACACCAAAATTGTACAATATGCAGATGATTCCACTTTAGTCTGCTGCACCTCTAACTCCCAGAGCTCCAAACAATGACCCAAACTGCTTTCTCCTCCACTGAAAACTGGATGCTCCAAAACCACCTCTCGCTAAATGCCAATAAATCCAAAAGACTATTATTCTCTCCCTCAAAAGCTTCCCCTCTTGATAAAAACTTGTTCCAAATTATTAGCCAAAACAACTCTACTATAGAAGTTGTTCTCTTTGTGAAACTACTTGATGTTACTTTTGATGAACACCAAAAATTCGACACTCACATCCAGCAAAACATTAAGAAAACCCATATAAAACTTGGTATGCTATACAGAAACATTCACTTTCTCTCTCCTTCCTCCAGACAAACTCTCACCACTACCTATCTACTCCCCTCACTAATGTATGGCGCTCCTCTACTAAAAAACGTATCTGCCTCTCTCTCCTCCAAATTGGAAGTCTGTTATAATAAGATTACTAAATTTGCAATCAAAGCAAAATTCTCCTCCCATCATTGCACTGCCCTTTATTTGTTAAATTGGCTTGACCTCTCGAACCATCTAGACTATCCAAATTACTACAGCCCACAGACTAATTTTTCAGCCTACTAAGTGTCCAGCACTAACCAACATCCTTCAACCTTACACCACTCAGAGAACTCTAAGATCTACTCAACAAAACCTAATCACTGTCCGCAAACCCAATCGTCCTGCTGGTCAGCTTTTTCTATCCTTTTCTTTAGCTAAAAAATGGAATTATCACTGTCCATAAACCCACTCGTCCTGCTGGTCAGCTTCTTCTATCCTTTTCCTTAGCTAAAAAATGGAATTGTCTTCCTTCCTCTCTAAGGACTTGTGAAAACTATGAAAACTTTAAAACTCAGCTACATTCCTACCTTTCCTCTAACAGGAAATGCAACTGCACTCTCCCCACCTAGCCTAATAATCAATCCACCCCTTAAACTCCTGACTAACTCTGAGTACAAGCATAAATGTACATATTGCAAATAACATAATTGTATGTATTATAAATAACCCATCCCACCTTTTTCTTTTTTTTTCTCTCTTTTCCTTCTAAGTCTTTATTCTCCCTCTCAGTTAAGTTACCACTGTCATCCTAAATATTTAGGTACTATGTAACCAAAGAATTTATTCCTGTTCTCTAGCATGGAATGAAATTTTAATTGTGTCTTCTTTACTATGATTGTATATAACTAAACTATGTAATGGAGCTTTTCTCCTTGGGCCTCCACTGAAAATAGGCTCCCTGAGCCCAGTAGACCTCCCCAGTTATCAAACTGGAAATAAATAAATAAATAATATGTCCTCAGCAAGGTGCAGCACTATAGGTGTATGGCTGCATAAGCCCATATGTGTGTAACAGGTTAATAAGGACAATGACATCATTCAGTGTACTCATGCTTCCTTAATCTGTAAAAAGGTCTGATACCCTTGATAAGTGTTATCAGAGTTTTGGTGGTTAACACATCTACAAGCTGTGGTCCTGGGTATGACCCATCTACAAATTTCCTGTGTCCAGTACAGACATTTGTATGGCAACAGCTATGATTATTGAGTTCTGCATCCCATGGCATGACCTGAACATGATGTGTGTCACAGCAGATGTGTGCTTCACATGCTTGGGGGGCTGTTACATATAGGGTGTTGTACTGTCTGTGTGACATACCTGTCTTTCCAACATGTAGTATTTATACCACAGTGATGGTGTAGGTGTGCAGGTCAGGTAAGGTGTGTGTTAGTCATGTCATGGATGCATGGGAGGTACACAGTGGGATCTGACACCTCCCTGTATGGCAGCCATACACATCCCCTACAAAGGATTTATGAGACAGCCTACACATGCACAGTCTTGACACAGACTCATAGGACATGTTATCTGCTATGTGTATTGTTGTACTTTAGAACCTGTGTGGCTGCTACAGTTGTAAGATATGCCTATGCAGTGACATAGCAAGGGTGCCATTGTACACAATGATAGGTGTAATGAGTGCCACATTCAGTATGGCAATGACAGTCTGGGAGTTACATCACTGACCTGTCTGTTTAGGTTGTACAACATTGAATGCATACCCACATCTCACCAACCACTGAAAGTCAAAGGCTACATTTCTGCCTATGTCCATACACCCATGACTAATGGCTCAACTGTGTGTGGCGTGTGGACACTACTATATTTCCCAAGAGTGGATGACTTTCCAAAGGATGGTTTTGTGAAGTTGTTGGCATTTAGTATTAGTCAGTGACTCAGACAGCAACTGAATGTGTGTCACAGGCCATCTTGGTTTACTGTTGGTTCTGTGTGGGATTCGTGACAGCTCCTGATATGCCATCACCTGCTAATGTAATCAGTCATAGGGCACTGACAGTGGCTGTGATTGCAGAGAGGGAATGGCTAGAAGGTGTACGCCATCAATGATGTCTGGAGAAATCCTCTGGTGACTGGTGTGATGCCTGTGCACTGGCTCAGCAATGAAGGAGCCTCAATCCTCACCACTAATACCAGTAAGGGGTGTCCACATAGGGGAGGATAACAAATACACACACACAGTAAAGTACAATTTCCATTAAGAGCACACAGAGATCACAGTGAGTCTGGGGCTGGTTTCTCCCTTTCTCTCCAGATCCCCAATAAGATTTCCCATTGGCACAGCTATAGGGTCCAGATCTCAGCCAAGTGGGCAAGCTAAAACCTCCATCACCCTCTCTATCCAACCAGTGCTTCATGTCCCTGCCCAAGTAGCTGACGCACACATACTTTGAGATATGAGTTACATACAAACACACATACACTCCTGGGGAAGGCTGGCACAGATTCTCCAGCTGTGCCCCCTTTTTGCCCACTCTAAAAGGTAGTACCAGCTGCCACCACTCACTAATATCAGCTACTAAAAAGACCCCTAACAAAGGGTGTCCAGTTATTGCTGTGTAATATTATTATCCACATGGTAAGTCTGACTGAACAGCAAAGCTTATTGGAGTGACTTGGACAGTATCACTGTATACATGCAATGTACTCTAGAGCTTAAATTATCTCTACACAAAACAGTCACAGTTGAAAGGTTTAAAATATTTAATAATAAATAATAAAAACACAAGACAATACTTCTTACTACACAGTGCTAGTCAAAAGTTCAGAGATCACAGGAAAATGCTTAAAATAATACAGTAGAATAGTTCTGACATCAACTCAGAAAAACACTTAGTCTAATCTTCCTATTTCCTAGCTATTTCTAAGAGAAACACTAAAGTCTAAGATCCTGCTTACATACAGAACACAGTCAGATACTGGTGAGTTGGATGTTCTAAAGACAAATGGAAAATGCTGTCTGATTCTCTCTCTTTAAATTGATAACATAGTGCTTCTTCAAATTACATCATTCTTAACAATTTTCTGTTTTCCCAGGCTAACAGAAACTCAGAGGTTAATGGCCCTATTGATCTTGCAGCTAGCCAGGAAGCCGGAGCAATAAAAGAAATTATATATGTAAATTCTAGCCATTAACTCTGGCTTCAAAACAATACAAAGAATTCCTTCATTTAGACATCTCAGATTCGAGTTTTGACATCAAACAATTACACAACGCTTGACTTATCAGCCTTCCTTCAGCAGAGTGCACTGTTACATTTTTGCAGTTCCACATTTAACACCATTTTTTTCCCATTTAGGAGAACAAGCCTGTGGCTTATATAAATATTTACTAATGACAGAATTATCTACAAAATTCTACCTGGCTAGGCTGGCAGCCTTCCTATCTTCACAACTGGCATAATTGCAGCGTAGGTCTTCCAATGCTATCTTCCCAGATTATGACTGACAGACACTTGTCTACCCACCAGCTGACATAACACTCGGTAGATAACCTACACAGTTTCCAGCAAGGTCTGCTGGCCTAATATTGTTCAATACCTTTTCAGGCCATGGTAGGTAGAGTGAGTAATATTTCCATCATCCATTCCATAGACTCAGTGGGGTCCACCAGTTAGAGTCGGTAAGCATGATTTGGCCTTGAGCATAACAAACAGTGTGTGGTCCAGTGTCAGTAGGTGTACACAATGTTACTGCTCGTATCCATGCTAACTCCTTTCATGTCATTTCATGTCACCTGACTCAGAGATCTGGGGACACTGCTTGGCACTACATGCTAGTTGTTCTTTGTGCAATTAAGTATTGCATTTGCTTCCAGCAAGTTCCAAAAAGAGAGTCATCCAAGATGTGTGTACAGAGCACAGACAAACATGTTAATGTGGGTGTTTTACACAGGTATTCTGCAGCTGGACACTTCCCAAGCAGTGTGTACTGGAGGGACACAATTACCTTGTTAAGACTGGAAAGCAGGGGACTCCACAGAATTGCCAGTGCCTGGAAACTAATAATGCTGGTCTCATTGACACCACTCTCACATAGGACACCATGGTCTGATATGTTTTCTGTCATCACATGCAAAACGGTACTATGAAGCCCATAATGACAAGCAGGACACAGCCTGTTTGTTAATCCACATAGCTATCCCACATCATGAAAGGGTATGTAGGCTTCACATACCCTTTTCCAAGTAGATGCCTTGATTAGCAACCTGGGCAATCAGTTGGCCATTGCATGTGCTATGCCATCTCTTCCAGGGTTGGTGGTATGTCACTAGGGAACTGACAAGAGGGAGATTAGTAGCACTGCTGTAGCACCACAATATAATGTACAATGTCCATTGACATAGATGTCCAGTCATGCTGTAACAATCAGCACACTGGCAATGAGCCATTGTAGGTGACACTTAAGCAGTACTTCATGTATCCTACCCTTCAACACCTTACTGGTGCATATCCACATGACATGGCTGTGAGGCCTACTACAGTGGACTGGCCACCTTTGGCCAATGTGTGTCCACCTGCCACATGTCCTAGACATGTCATACTGTACAGTTATGTATGTAACACACACCTGTGTTTCCACATCATATCACAAAACAACCAGTGTGCTGTGCAGTTGCTTGACAGGCATCGTACGCTTGTGAGGTCAATGTAATGTCAGCAAAGTTGAACAAGTCTGCTATGCATGCACAGGCATCCACGTCTTCACTGCAAGGTGTACCTACAAACACTGCATATCAAGCTGTCAACCCCAAGGGTGTGGCAGCATCAGTCTACCATTGCAGGACCTGCTGCTGAAGTGTTGGGAGTGTCCCCATCCCTCTACTCTTATGACACACAAACACAACATGTGACAGATGCGACTCCATTTCAAACCTTGCTGCCATGGTGTCTCCAACAGCAGTCATTACATATAACAATAAGCATTATGCCAACATGCATAGCTCACATCCTGCGCCATCTACACCCACATCACACACACCTGCATGTGTGCATCTTCTTACCAGACACATTGCCAGACACCTCAGAACAGCCTGTCTCTAGAGTGCACAGTACACATAATACAGCATGCACCACTCTCTCACCGAACAAACACCTGAGACACAACACAAAATCACACCATTTAGTCAGAGGTGATTACACTGTAAGACACATTGATGTCTGTGTCAAGTGGCTACATATGGGACAGGACACAGATAACAGTCTGTGGGTGGACACAATAGGTCGTACCACACATTGCCGCAAATCAAGTGATATCAGTTAACATAATGTTGACATTATAGCTCATGCAGGTGTGTGTATGACTAGGGACATATGTAACCAGCTTGTATGCAGACAAACGACTGTGCTTAGCCAATCTGTGTCTCTTGCCAGTATATGCATATCTTTCAACTGCAGTTGACACTCACCTGGGATGATGGCTCAATAAACATGGAAATTGATGGAAATCAATAATTACCTTAGTGTATGGTGTCATTGTCAAGGTATCTACTACATGTCTGCCTGGGATGCCTCGCTCAACAGGCATTAATGCTTCACTAGTGATGGTGTTCATCTCTCACCCCTAAGATTTGGAGTAACAGCCAAGCTATTGACACCCTCGCAATGTATCTGCGATGCAGTGTTCAGGGAAAAGTTGGCAATGAGAATACCATCTTTATACAACATCATGGTTATGTTGCTACATGGTGGGTATGGCAACACTGAACCCCACTCTGTGGAATGTGTCCCCACTCTGGATTATACAGACATGTGTGTGGGCAAGGACATCTGGTTCAAGGCTGTGGACAGCACCACAGCCATAGCATATTACATGTCCATCCACATCTTCACACCTCAAAATGACAGTGTTCAAGGTAATGCAGGTGGTGCATATATACACTCATTAAAGATAGATACATATCCAGATGTTGTGAAACACTATGATTTCCAGTAGACAATGCATGTGCCATTCAATACTGGAAGGGCACGTAATCAAGCAATAGCCGGCTACAGGAGCAGCTCCATGTATCCAGACACCCATTGTGCGTATTTGTATGTATATGTGTCTACCAAGGTATATCATTACACCATGTTGTCGGGTGGCATTAAGTGACCACCAGCTGTGTTGCTTAGTCATGCTGCAGCTCACTTGCCCATAGGTTAGTCTGCATCCTTAACTACAATGTCTAGGAGCAGTGCCATGACATCCACCCAAGGGGAACCAACGTATTGCAGCAAGTGCGTACCAATATGGGTGACCACTACAGCCCCCCAATGTGAGGCCCTCCCTGGTGTGATCTGAACACAGATCATTATCATTAAAACTACCAGGACTAACCCCCCTTCCAGACAATACAGACATATATTTCAACAAAGCCATTTATTACCTCCTGTGGGATAGTCTACATAGCTTGACTGCACCTCACCCCTCTGATGGGGCAGCATGTATGGAGAGCTGTACACCCATGCATTATGGCAACTGCATTGCAACTACATGAACTTGGCTGTACCTGACAGGAGGAACCCAGGCTCCTCATGACACAGTAGAACTGCCTGGTGGACAACTGCCATTATTAGGCTATAGAATCGGAGGTGGACTTTGTTGTGTGGCAGTTGGGGTGAGGGTGCCCCCCCCAAAATTGTGACACAACCTCCTAAGCTACAACAACCACATAGTGTTGTGATGTTGTGTAGATACAGGAAGTGACAAAATTAACCACCCACACAAAGCAGAACCAAAATGCACAGTGTAGTTACATGTGTAACCTCAAGCACAGGCCCAGATTGTCGGTGAACTTGTACTTCATAATGTCTCATACAGTGGGTCTCTACCCATAGCTAACCTGTAGTCCCACATGTTCTGCGTCAACTTTACTCCCCTGTCCCCACCACATCTGACACATGACATTCCTGCAACCTATCCCATAACTTCCATATCTACACAGCAGGTCATAAATGGCCTCACTATGGAAGATACACAGCAACTACTGGAAATGCTAATATCCCAGGTGGCATTTTACATGGGATGTGCCATGGATTACTAACACCATTGCGAACACATTGCAATCATACTGAGACCACTGGCTGCACCCCAGCCGACTGGACAATGGCAAGTATAATACCCTTGCACAGAGGTGGTGCATGCACTGACTACCAGAACTACAGACCTCTTTGCCTGAGTATCCATATCTGTATGGCTGTAGGGGAAATCATCATGGAGCTGATCAGCACACATATATGTGATGTACACACAGTTGACTGTATACAGTTTGGATGTCTGACAGGGGGATCATGACTGTTAATCATGGTGGGCATTTCTGAGGCAGTCACCAAGGACCTGGATGAGGGCACATCAGGGCATACAACCCACTGGACTGAACCAAGCCATCTGACTATATCCCTTCTCATAGGTTCATAGGTAATTACTAGGCTATTGGCCCTAGGGCCTATATAAGCCTAGCCAAAAAGGTACCCTGGCTTTTGCCACCCAAGAAAATGAATTCCTGTGCCCCTGTTGAGCAGAGCCACAGAAATTATCCCTGGGGTGAATTTCCTGTCTCCCATCCAATCATCAAGATTTTTCTTGGAGTGCTAATGAGGAGCTTTGTTTGATAAAGATAGGTAGTCTGTTCCAGAGTATGGGAAGTCAAAAAGGTACCCTGGCTTTTGCAACCCAAGAAAATGATTTCCTGTGCCCCTGTTGAGCAGAGCCACAGAAGTGATCCCTGGGGTGAATTTCCTGTCTCCCATCCAATCATCAAGATTTTTCTTGGAGTGCTAATGAGGAGCTTTGTTTGATAAAGATAGGTAGTCTGTTCCAGAGTATGGGAAGTCTCTGGGACTGGAATCTATCCCTCCTGCATGTTCTGTTTATTGTGGTGACAAGGTTTAGATCCCTAGAGAGTGTACCTCAGAGGGATTTGGATTTCTTTAAGTGGAGCATGTCCAACAGCTCTGGGTTTGACATAGCTTTGCATGCTAGGCAGAGATCGCTTCCGAGTAGGCGATATGCGGTGGAGTAAAGCCAGAGTTTTTTGAGACGGTCTGCATAGGGCATCTGTTTATGGCTGGTAATCCTCTTTGTGAGGTATTTCTGTGGCCTTTCTAGTTGTTGTAGATGTCTTGTGAGGTACATACCAAAAGGGACATTGTACTCCATAATGGGTCTAATGAGTGACGAGTAGAGGGGAACAATGACCTCTTTTTTCCTGGATGAGAAACCTTTTGTGATGAGGTGTTTCACGTACTGTGGTGATTTGATTATCAAAGGAGAGTCTACTGTCCACCTGTGTCCCAAGGTCTCTTATCACACTTTCAGTGTTAAGTAGAGTACTGCCTATGTGGTAGTTCATGGGTACAGAGTTTTTACCAAAAGGGATGACGATGCACTTTTTGGCATTGAGCTTGAGGCCATGGCTTTGACACTAGGCATTTGTCTCAGTGAGGCCCTTTTGTAGAATGTCCACATCATTAGGAGTTTCAATTATGGCTCCTAGTTTGCAGTCATCTGCAAACTTCATTGGCCAAAGACCTTCTGTGTTAGCCTGTACTTCTGACAAGTAGATACCAAACAGGAGAGGACCCAGGATTGAACCCTGTGGTACTCCACTCATCACTGGTCTGAAGTCAGATTTGGAGTCTGCTACTTTCATAGTGTGGATTCTGTCAGTGAGCCAGTTGGCAACCCATCTTGTGACATAGGGATTTATACCTAGTTTAGTGAGTTTATCTATAATTCCAGAGTGGGGGGATTTTGTCGAAAGCCTTGGCAAGATCTAGATAGTCTGTATGAACCACCTTACCCTCATCTATGGCTTTGGTGACCGCTTCAAAGAAGTCTGTCAGGTTTAGGAGACCTGATCTGCCTTTTACAAACCCAAACTGGGTGGGGTCCAGAGTTTGGAGATTATGAATGTCATTGTTTATATGTTCCATGATGATACATTCCATAGCCTTGCAGACCAGGCTCATCAGGCTAATGGGTCGGTAGTTCTCGGGGTCCGTGGTGGCTCCCCCTTTGTGGAGTGGGATAACCATCGCTGTGCACCATTCAGTGGACATACAGCTTGAGGTGAGGCTATGATTGAACATGGTACTTAGGTGGGATGCCAGTTCGTTCTGTAGTTCATGTAGAATGCAGCCTGGAATGTTGTCAGGTCCCATGGATGCTGTGTTCTTGGCTTTGGAGAGTGTGATTTTTACCTGCGCAGCCGTGATTACAGGAACTTTGTATTCTTCCCATATAGAGATGGGCCTTTTAGGGGGTGAGAGGGGGGTAAAGTTAGCACTGAACCTATCTGCCAGGATGTTGGCAATATCAGTTGGTTCTGTATATTTAGTGCCATTGTGCTGTAACTCAGAGCAGATCTGAGTGTTGCCAATGAGATTCTTGACATAGCTATAGAATGCTTTATGGTTGTCTTTAGAATCAGTGGCAAATTTTTTTCATAACTAGCTTTGGAGGATTTTATGAGGGATCTCAGCTTTTTACTGAGCCTGACCAGGGAGTTCCTCCAATCATGGGATTTTACTGTTTTTTTACAACATTTTCTTTCTTCTATTGTAGAGTTTGTTTATGGCAGGGGACCACCAGATTGGCTTCCTTTTTTTTTTGGAGGATAGCATATTGGTTCTGTTAGGGATTGCATGATCCATGCACTTGTGTAAGTGCTTATAAAGTGCATTTGTGTAGGATTCAGCAGTCGTACCTCTATTGTGCATCTGCATGGGTGTCATGAAGTTTGCCACTTCTGTCTTAAGAAGTGTGAAGTTGGCTTTGGATAAATTTTTTATGGTGATTTCCTTAATGGTGGGGTGGGGGCGGGATGTGAATGTCTAGGGTGATTAGCTTGTGGTCAGATCTGACCAACGAGGAATTGACCTCTGGTGTGGAACACTGGTTGCCCATGATGGTAATGACCATGTCTTGGATATTGCTGCCCCTGGTGGGGATGTGGATAAGCTGATCCAAGGCATTGGAATTTATGAATTCCAGAAAACGTTGAGCAAAAAAGTTGTACATGAGTAGTTTTCCCAGTTAATGGTGGGGTAGTTGAGATCACCCATTATTAGGGTGTTAGGTTGTACCCTAATATTTTCCAGTGTATCAAGAAGTGATGAGTGGGAATCCTGGGGCATGGTGGGGGATCTGTAGCAAGCTACAGTTTGGATTGCGGTCTTGCCCATAGTTAGTTGCACTTGGATAATCTCGGATATATTATGCTGAGCAACTAGCCTGGAGGTGTGGATATCCTTAATGAATATGGACACGCCGCCACCTTTAGTGTTTCGGTCTAGGTTAGGTGGCCGAAAGGTGTGTTATGAATTACAGCCTGGTAATGCAGGGGTGCTCTCTGGAGCCTTGAACCAGGTCTCTGTCACTTCCCAGATGTCGATGTTCTCCATTTTAAGGAGTGCTTCGAGTGAGTGCATTTTGAGGTTTAGACTTCTAGCATTGAGTAGCATTATCCTCAGATTTTGCTTGCTTGTTCCTGCTACGGTGGTGAGTTTGTCATTTGAACCTTGCCTAAAAAAGGCACTATGGGGTGGCAAGAGCCTTAGCCAGTATCTGGAATCTCAAGGGCGACAGATGCAGGCCATCTCTAGCAAAGCATTGTGGTCTGTTGATCATGTCATCCCAGGCAGACAGATACTGGATGCCCTTAGAATGACACCAGTAGCTTAGCCAATTGTTGAAGTCAATCATTTTGTCCTTGTACTGTGGTATCATTCTGGGTGATGGCAAGATGCTACTCAGGGCTAGGGTCATAACTGACTGGGCTAAAAGACTGGACAGCTCCTCCATGTTTCTTTTCATGTAGTCCAGAGGGGTAAATCTCAGGTCATTCACACCAACATGGACAATGACAGAGTCATATTTGTGCTTGTTGTGGAGTGACCTGAGTGTGCGCATTATATGGTTGATCCTGGCACCTGAGAGGCAGCTGGCAGTAACTTTCTCCTTGTTTAGCCCAGTGAGTGGAACATCAGTGTGTCTGACTATAGAGTCACCTATAACTAGAGTGTTGGGTACGTTGTTATGCCTTATGGGTTGTGGTTGAGTGGCACACTGAGTTTGTGGGCTATGTGTCATTTGGGTTGTGTTGGGGGGGTGGAGGTTTCTTGTATTTCTGCTTTGGAGGTCCCTGTTGCTTGAGCAGATTTTTATTGAGAGCCTCCGCAAATGTAGGTGTGTGTTTTGTGTTTCCAATCAGCCAGGCAATATGTGCAAAGCACCCACTTAGGCATCCACGGTACTATCATTGTTAGGGTCACTTAGTGGCCCATTGATGGCACACATGCTCAACATAGGGACATCCACCTCCAATAGCTGATCTGCAAGCAGCAGTGTTCAACAGGCTCAGTCCTGGGTCCTCTACTGCTTGGAATCCATTTAACCGTGGTACAAGTGAATAATGGCTGTCTGTGACTAACAATGTTTGCTGATGCCTGCAAAGTGTGAGCAATCATGGAGTTGTGAGTTATGTCAATATCCTACAAGAGGGTAGTGATGAACAAATGCCTGTTGACATCGTAATGGCCATAAACTCCATGCAAATATATATGTAGTATCAGTTCCATCACCATCACCTATGTACCTATTAGGTAGGACATCAGTCACAACATGTGATGTGCATACTCAGATGTGAAAGGACTGGGCACACAGACATGGTCATACAGGTTTACACCTAATGTGCCTGAGATCACCATGTCTCCCCAGTGGTATGACGGACATCATGTGTCATAGCTGAGGGCACAATCACCCGTAATTGACATACTCATAACCTCCATGTACTCTTCCTTCAGCATGCTGATATATGAGTGTAATGGCCATTTGGAAATACACCTTTCCAAGCTGTACTGGCACTTGCACACAACAATATGGTCCCTCACAAAGAAACTTCATGTCTTCAGCATGTGTTCAATGTGGATCTTCTGAAATTAGTGTCTTTGTAGCCTATGGCATATAGACTACTCAGAGGTGATCTCTGTCTTGCATATGGGGCAATGTGTGACAATGCTTGATTGCAAATGCTGCATATCTGTAGGTGGCAGAGTACATGGATTAATTACTGTAAGGACATTAATCTAGTATGTGATGTTATTACTACATGCTGGTGGGAGAGATTTGCCTACCAGACTTTAACCCACCTTTGCAGCGGAGCCCTGGCTAAAAGCAAGCACAGCACCTCAGTTCACCTCAGCACATGCCATCTGTATGACTGGCTGTGCAACCATAATTTCACTACAGGTCTTCTGCCTGTGTCCCTCTTGGACTAGGGCATTATGTGCTTATCATGCAAATAAGGGTATACAGTTATCTATGACTATGAAACAAGGGTATACAGTTGTCTATGACTGTGATGGCTGTATGGCTATTATGCTAGGGAGGCTCAAACATCCTATGGTTTCATAAGCTGATGTAAATTGCTCTAACAGTCACACACACACAGAGACATGGTTATATTGAGGATAGCACCACTTCCAATTACTGCTTACAGGACACAACATGACACACACATAATGCAAGTTAGCTGTATGTAGATTAGAACACTTACCTATGTAATGGTGCACAGTACAGGTCACAGTACATGATGCATGCAACCCACCTCATGTCTGATAGTACTGTCAGTTTAGGACATATTATGCTTGATGACATCAGCAGGCAAAGTTGTGATCAGGCATTTGGAGGGTCACATCACCTGCTACAACTAAAATTCTGCAAAACCCTACCTCTATGTAACTTACTGAGGTGGTCATATTTATGCCACGTGGACATACAGACATGCAGTAAATGGTCTGCAGTGAGATTAGAACCCATACCTATCTAGTCTTGCACACTATAGATCACAGTACTTATCACATGTGCCATGGCTTAAGTTGGATGTAACAATGGCAGCTGGTAGTCTTACGGTAGATGACATCATCACGCCTTGTAGAACAGGGCAGTTTGGAAGCCAGCAGCCACTTACAGGGCCAAAACATGCATAACCATTGCAGTTTGATAGCTAATGGGGTTTCTCAGTTGTTTGGCAAGGGGATACCCACACACACAAACACACAAAGTAACCTGTAGTGAGATTAGAACCCCTACCTATCTAGTTTTGCACACTATAGATCACAGTACTTATTGCATGTGCCACGGCTTAAGTCAGATGCTACAATGTCAGCTGGTAGTCTTAAGGTAGATGACATCATCAGGCTTTGTAGAAGAGGCCAGTTTGGAAGCCAGGAGGAACTTACAGGACCAAAAAGTGCATAACCATTGCAGTTTGATAGCCAGTGAGGCTTTCTCAGATGTTTGGCAGGAGATACACACACCAAGTGGCCTGCAGTGAGATTAGAACCCCTACTTATCTAGCCTTACACACTACAGATCACAGTACGTATTGCACATGCCATGGCTGATGTCGGTTTTGTATGTGATTGCAGGCAAACTACTTGTGGATTACACAAACTAAGCTTATGTTGAACAGCATCTGTGGCCTGCAGAATGATATTGCTTTGTACTGTTATCTGCATCTAGTATCCTAGCAGTGAGATAACTGTTGTTGTCCTGGCTATGTGTATACAGTTACCAGTATGGCCATATGTGGCTGTTTGCACTTGGATGGGCAAGCCTGTGAGCAAGGACAATGTGCCCTGTCCATGCGTGCATAGACAACGTTATACATTACACCATCTGATCACCTGTTGCTGTCTATGTGGTGACACCCAGCAGACACAGGGGTCTGTGGGTAAGCGCATTATATACCTGACATGCAAAAGATGTGGATATCTCCAGATGTGAACCATCAACAGCATCACACATATTAACTTCCCTAGTCCACTGACCCAAGCTGCCAGCCAGAGAGCAGTTATTCATCAAACAATCAACAGTGTACATATGTATGTTGTTATTCCTGCATTAAGTGAGACATACCATATGTGCTTGATTTCTATATTACTGCCCTGAGTTTGCCTGGACTGCTGATATACCATTGATGACCTGCTGTTAAAGTGGTTATATGGGGAAAATGCTGTGCTTGGTGTGTGGGAGCAACACCATATGTTCTGCTGGGATACACAGTAGTCCAAATATCATGTGACCCCACTGTTTAACAACTGCCTTGACTGATGTAGTGCATATTCCAACCATGAGGCCTAGTGAATATTAAGGAACACATACTAGTGGAGTGGGTAACTGTAGTCCAATGCAGATGTTACTTGTGTCCAAATAGCCCACTATATTTACTTGCATAAATGCAGCAAATCCATACATACAATAGCATATTATAATAATCCTTACAAGTAGTGTATAGGTTAAGGACTTACATTGCGAATGCAGCAGTTGACAGAACTGTAGTTCAGGGCTGACTCTGTCCGATGCAAGCAGTACACAGCCAATACAGGGATAGGTACAGGTTGTGTGGGTTGCCTGGCATTGATTTTGCTATATGTATATGGGTAGGAGTAAGATGTCAGTCCTTAGAGCCCTAGGTTGTCAGTGAATGTGCTATGGGTTGTCTCTTAGCCAAAGCCAGGGCATACTGGGCATGCGTATGTCTGCCTACAATGACATCATCAGAGGGTTCCTACTCTGAGTCCTCCTGTGACTGTGCCTGCGGTGATCTAGGCACTGATAAGGGGCTGTCCTTTGTTGATCTTTCTGCAGCTGTTTCCACAGGATCATATTGTGCAGTATAGCACACACTGTGAACATATGTGCACATGTGGCTGAAGAGTACTGCAAGGTTCCACCAGACATATTGAGGCAGTGAAACCGTGACCTCAGAAGCCCAAACACACTCTATGTGATGTTCCTAGTTTGTGCATGTGCCTCATTATGGAGTTCTTCTGTGGGTGGGTGTGCATTTTTAATGGGTGTCATCATCCATGGTTCCAGTGTGTGGCCAGCATCCCCCAGTAAATGGCCGTGTGGGATGTTCCCCCAGCAAACATCTGGTACAACGTACCAGATATGGGAGCCGTGATAACTGCCAGGATTGCCAGCACACAAATTCAGGGTAATTCCCAGGGTATTGCATACAACTTGGCAGTTGATGTAGATTCTACCCTCCTCACTGGGCAGTACCTCGATGTATACATGAGTGCAATCTATGGCACCCAGTACTTCAGGGTAGTTTTCTACAAGGCAGAAGTGTTGCATATTGCTGGAACTCACCTCAGCGATGAGAGAAAAAGAAATGTGCTCACTGGCATGTGGTAGCATGGCATCCAGGAACTGGTGCAGTACCCTGGATGCTGATGCCTGTGAGACCCCATCATGTTCCCAGTTGGTCTTTGGAAAGTACCTGTAGCTGGTATCCTAAGGGCTACACATATCTTTGTTTCCACTGGGATGGGTTCCCATCTGTTGGCTCTGGGTCTGAGTTGAAGGTGCCAGAGCTCAGTGAGTTATTGTAGTATGTTCCTGTCCACCCTGTAGTGTTCTACAGTCTCCAGCTAATGTAGCACCTGGAAGGTTACCCTGGGCCTCAACACTCTTCTCCTTCTCTGTCTAGGCCTATTGTCAGCAGCAGCAGCATTGACTTCAGCATCTAGCACATACAGGTGAAGCAGACCTGTAGCAGCCCCTAGCATTTTCTCTGTTAAAATTCCCAAGTCTACACTCCAATAGTGCAGAGTAGTAGGGAAAAATAAGAAAATAGGGTGTATTCATACTTTATAGGGCTCTGCTGTAGGTGCAGAATATGTGATTGGGTAACTATGATGCATTCCACCTGCCTACAATATAATTAACATTATTTAATGGCCTATTGTAGCTTAAAGAAGGGTCAAAATGAATTAAATATATATTTTTTCAGATACGCTCAGCACGGCGGCACACGCCATGCAAATATTTGCACGGAAGGTAAACAAAGCTTAGAAGTTAATGGATATACCCCACTGAAAGGACACACTGAGCCAGGAGGCACACCGACCAAACACCCGCACCTAAGCTGAAATGAGCTTAGAAGTCAGTAGACAACTCCCCTCTTGGTATCAGCTACCTGCTGCACAAACAGCAACATAGGTCTAAGCCTAGACGAAGGGGATATGTGGGCATGATTACTCCTTTCTGCTACTCAGTACCACCAGTCATTTGCATAAGTATCTATGCTCATAGCCTGGAAACTACACGATTCAGAGCCCAACCACATTAGCAACAGCGCCAATGCACTATTGTAAGGACTCCACACACATTTCTGTAATACTTTTCTGTCACAACTAATTAATTTGTTTTTTCCAAGTTTTTTTTTTTTATTTTTCTATAAAGCATGTTTGCCCACTGCAGCATGCCATGCAAAAATGGCCAGATTATTAAAAAAAATTAATTTAACTTATTTCCTTTAATTTTTCCAACATATAGGATACTAGTTTCACTCATATGTTTATGTGGTATGACATTCCTGTCCATATGTCTCCATTTTTACAACCCCTTTTGCCTGTCTACACTCCTGTACATGGAATTTTTCTGCATACACTACGGACACTGACACAAGGTCTAAACAGATGCCTATCTGCTTATTGGATCACTCTACTTGCCTCATTTGCATGAGAGTCACATTGTTATGAGGTGATTCACATGCCACAGAAGTTTCTGTGTTGGCACTGGCATGAGCGCCACTCAGCAGTGCTTACTAAATATAAAATTGTTTGCACCTGTTTAAGCAGTGCAGCGTGATGCATACACGAAAAAATAAAAATAAAAACAGTCTAGGCTTTATTATATATCCCTTCTGCTTTTTTATCATTTAAATGAAATAAGATAGTACTTAAACATTGTCCCTGATGTGGGGTCTATCCCTCCATTATTGTTGGCTTTGTCCAGTATTCTTGAGCAAAGAAGTTAAGACGTGCATCCTGCCTCCCTCTCTCTCTCTCTCTCTCTCTCACACACACACACACACATACACACACACACACACACACACACACACACACACACACACACACACACACACACACGCATCTGCATAACTTTTACTTTATTTTTCCCCACACTTGTTAACTGTGGCTTTTTAAACTGTAGTTAGTAGACAGAAAGTAACTGTTGCAGCAGCTTTCTTGAGTTATTTATCATATTTTTATTTAATTTACTTATTTCTTTTTTTTTTCATTTGATGATAGCTAAACTGCCACCTTTAGTAAGGGTAAATAAGATAGTAGCCATTTTTTTAAAGTCCACATTGCCATGATTCTGTGGACTTGAGGCCAGGCTTTCGTTGTATATTAATACCTTGTTAGAGATCATCTGTTCCCCAATAGGGTATTGCGTTCTAACTAAGATATAACATAGTTTTAGCATTCCTGATGCCAATTAGATTTATTTCTGTTGCTGTAGATGTTCTAGATGTGAGGTTATTGTAGGGCTTACCATAACCGGAACACTCATGGTGCCAGCTGAATTTCTTTGTTATTACAAATACCCTAGATACAGATTATTTTAGGATTTACCAATGGAGCCAATTAGATTTCTTTATAGTGTTGCAAATGTTTTAGAAGTGGGTTATCTTAAGATTTACCATGATTAGAACATTTGTGCTGCCAATTAAATTTCTTTATTTTTGGTGACTAGTTTGCACTTTTCAGTGCTCATTATATAATAAAATTATCTGATGTCTAAGAAGAGGAAATACTTATCCTGAAAACATTATTTTCTTCTCTTTAGTATATATTGTTGCTATATAGTCTGCTGACTTTTAATTAGAGGTCTGATTGCATAATTTTCAAATAATGTTATATAAGGTAATTCTAACTGGGACAGGCGCAGTATTATCCGTAGACCATAAGTGGGCTAGACGCATTTCATTTAAGCTTTTATATTTGTAACTATTAGAAAAAATAGTAATAAGCAAGTTCCACACCAAAGGGTAAAAGCACCTGTGGACGCAAATAACTGAATAATCAACAATTGTAAAAGTTCGGCCATCCACAGGGACCAAGCACTATCTCTTCACAGGCGTAAATATAAAAAGTAAAACAGCGAATCCAAACTACGATTCCAGATAACTAAGATATGATGCAAAAATACGCGAACTAGGCAACAAAGTTCTGGCTTTATTGTATTTTGTAAGCGCTTTCACCTTTCAGCTTCATCAGACATTTATAACAAAAATCTAGCCATTTAAATACTATACAAGTACAATTCATTGGCCAGATGAAAAAACACGTCATTAAATACACATATTAAAGAAATATCTAACCACTTAGTTCAAAAACATATATATTTGTTAAAAAGTGTCTAACCTTATAATTAAAAACTTTCTAAAACATTATCCTAAAAAATGTATGTGATTTCATGGACACATAAAAATATTATATTTAAATATAAATATAAATATAAATTTAAATATAAATATAAATATAAATACAAAATATACAAAATATATACACAAACATCCATGCAAGACCCCATATATGAATATATGTGTATATCAAGAGTGGGTATTTCAATTAATTCAAGCTGACACTACTGGCCTTCTCTTTCTCAAAATAGGTTTGAGTGAGGCTTTATCATTGAGGCCAGGCTCTCTGTCTGCTTGACATCTAATGATCCACCTAAGCTCATTCTCTTCTGTAAATGTATGAATGTCACCTCCACGTAAACTGGGTTTAAAAGCTTGAATCACTGAGAAAGTGAATGTGTGACTAGGTCCTCTGTCCATAGCATGCTTGGCTAAAGCATTGGTGTTAGTGCCTATGCGAATATGGTAGACATGTTCCCTTATGCGTTCCCTAAATTTTCTATTAGTTTTATCTATATAGAAAGATTCACAGGAAACGCATCTAGCTAAATAAACCACATGCTCACTTTGACAATTAGTGTTAGTATAGAACTTAAATTCAACCCCTGTAACAGGATGTATAAATGAAGTTCTCTCATCTATATGTGAGCACTGATTACATTTGTTACATGGCTTAGTGTTCACTGAACTCCTGTTACAATCTATAGGTACCCTTCCTGGTGGACGGTGACAAAGAATACGTTTCAGATACTTTCTATTTCTAAAAGCATAGGTGGGTCTACAAATGTAATCAGTGCTCACATATAGATGAGAGAACTTCATTTATACATCCTGTTACAGGGGTTGAATTTAAGTTTTATACTAACACTAATTGTCAAAGTGAGCATGTGGTTTATTTAGCTAGATGCGTTTCCTGTGAATCTTTCTATATAGGTAAAACTAATAGAAAATTTAGGGAACGCATAAGGGAACATGTCTACCATATTCGCATAGGCACTAACACCAATGCTTTAGCCAAGCATGCTATGGACAGAGGACCTAGTCACACATTCACTTTCTCAGTGATTCAAGCTTTTAAACCCAGTTTACATGGAGGTGACATTCATACATTTACAGAAGAGAATGAGCTTAGGTGGATCATTAGATGTCAAGCAGACAGAGAGCCTGGCCTCAATGATAAAGCCTCACTCAAACCTATTTTGAGAAAGAGAAGGCCAGTAGTGTCAGCTTGAATTAATTGAAATACCCACTCTTGATATACACACATATTCATATATGGGGTCTTGCATGGATGTTTGTGTATATATTTTGTATATTTTGTATTTATATTTATATTTATATTTAAATTTATATTTATATTTATATTTAAATATAATATTTTTATGTGTCCATGAAATCACATACATTTTTTAGGATAATGTTTTAGAAAGTTTTTAATTATAAGGTTAGACACTTTTTAACAAATATATATGTTTTTGAACTAAGTGGTTAGATATTTCTTTAATATGTGTATTTAGTGACGTGTTTTTTCATCTGGCCAATGAATTGTACTTGTATAGTATTTAAATGGCTAGATTTTTGTTATAAATGTCTGATGAAGCCGAAAGGTGAAAGCGCTTACAAAATACAATAAAGCCAGAACTTTGTTGCCTAGTTCACGTATTTTTGCATCATATCTTAGTTATCTGGAATCGTAGTTTGGATTCGCTGTTTTACTTTTTATATTTACGCCTGTGAAGAGATAGTGCTTGGTCCCTGTGGATGACCGAACTTTTACATTTGTAACTATTAATTTAAACCATTATATCAGACAGAAAGATGTCTATTTAAAATTATGGCATTTTTTAAACATGGGAAGCTAATAACTGTCTAAGTGGGTCCTCATTTTTCAAAATGGAAAGAAAAGTGATTTAATTTCAGACTAGATGTTTTTGCTTTAAATATTTTATAGAAATTGTTTCCAAAATGTTTTTCACTAATGTGAAATTGCTAGTGCAGTGTTTTTCTTTAAGGTCATTAAAATCCGTGATATTAAAGCTTGACTGTATGTTCCAATATATAGAATATAAGATATTTTGTTGCTATCAAAGCATCATATGTACAGTGTCAATGCAAACATTCAGTTTTAAAAGAAATATATTTGCTAAGAAGTCTAGGTGACCGACTATGAAAGACTGTGACCATGAGTATTCAAATTCATGAAGTACAATGCTATTCTAATTTTCAATGTCCTTTTACATTCTTCTTTTGTGAAAGATTGGCACTGAGTATAGACCAGATGCTGTAGTAAGCTACCCCCCCCCAAAGTACTTAGTGCATTTGCTCTACTGAAACATATACTACAACAAACTGCATTCAATTTGTATATCAATTGTGTATTACAAGAAGCTAGGACCATTTGGAAAGGTAATTCTAGCCATAAAATCATTTTAATCACTATTGGAGCTTTTCTCCCTGGGCCTCCACTGAAAATGGGTTTCTGACCCAGTTGGACTTTCCGGGTTACCAAATGTCAATAAATAAATAAATAAAATAGTACTACTGGTTATAGAACATTAGAAAGTCTACAGCCAAATAGCAGGAGGACAGCAGTACAAATGACTGCATGACAATGTCACAGGCAAAACTTGCAACACAAACACTAAGTACAGATATTGCAATTTACTTTCTAAGATGTGCCCAGTGCAGCACCAGAACCCTTACCTCTTCAGAATCAGAACTTCAAGAAATAGGATCAGTGTAATATATTTGATTGGTAATAAAATCCATTCTTTGTTGACAGGGTCTATTAGGCTAGTCGCCTCTTCTCATGAAGACCAGAGGTGATATTTAAATTATTAGGAGAAATTTGGCACCAACTCAAGCAGATGGGACCTCTGTTTAACATCTCATCCATTTAGTCAAAAGCAGCACAGTTATTAAAATGTAATAAACAGACAGATTATTATTTATAGAAATGTAGTAGTTTGCATGATTTCTACCAAATGGACTATAGATCCTATATCAGTATTCTTAAGTAGACAAACAGAATATATAAGAGACTAATTAATAAGTCTATGAAGTGGGGAGGGAGCAAGGCTATTTATTTTGGGGGTAGACCCCTTTTCTGATATGTAGAAAACAAGGGTAAGTGGAAAACATAGTGAAAGAAAGTACTGGATGGTATAGAGAGGGAAAAGGTAGGTAGCAGGTGCACAAAACAACACAAAACACAGACAGAGATAGAAAGGGGAGGAGGTTTGGAGGACTGTGGATGGATACAGACATATAAAAAGCAGACAAATGGTAATGAAGAGGGTTTAACAATGAACCACGAATAGAAAATGACACATAAGGAAAGAAAGCATCAACATAGGGATAGGGTACAGTCATTATATGGCTAGATGCCATGCCTGCCCACAGGGCAACACATTTAGTCTTTATCAAACAGGGTGACTAATATTATGGGCTAGTTGCTCCTCTGGTGGCCCAGTGGGTGGGTCTTTCTTGTTGTGCTACTACATGAGTCATGCCCAAATGTGTCCCCATTGCTAATATAGGTATCTGGTTGCTGTCACACCTCAGCTACCACCAGCTTCTGCAGCTAATAGTGGGAGACCAATGCAGATCCCTGTTAATCACTGTAAGATGAAAATCTTACATCCTCCAAGAAGCACTTATGTAGGATACCACTGAACCATCCAGATCACTTCCAGCAAGGGAACATTTATCTCGCAACACCAGAGCTGCAGCTCAGAACAAAGTGAACATGGCTTCACCTCTACAACAACTGGACCTTCAGAAGGACAGCAGAATGGAAAAAAACATTACAAATATCTGCTAGCAACACAATCACAATTGTACAATGGACTGTCACAGATGTCATACACACTGCACTTTTGAAAGCATCATTCCCACCTTCTGTGATACCCAACCATATTTATTTAATACCCCTCTGCCACTGCAGTACAAAGTATATGCAATAGTTCTGGAAAAAAATGTTTGCTATATATCTGTGCCTGTCACTCCCTAACCTCTGCCTGTCACTTTCAAAGCAGATTAGGAGGACACCACCTCATGTTACTGTAGAGATGCTAGCACTGCAAACAAGTATGGTTGATGTCAGTAGCATCACTCACCATTCTGCAAGCTTGTGCCAGCCATCTAGTTTCTCAAGGGATCATCAGTGCCATAGAAGGTGCTCCTGGAAGTCATTGTGCATTAGAAACAAATTCTTGCTCTATCTCTCTTACACCTTGCTGAAACTCTGCATGTCACAGTATCTGTGGTAGTCACGGCCACTTGCTTAAGGAGTAAAATGGTAGCCCCATGTGAACAGACACACATTTGTAGAGCACATCTCAGGATGTACCAGCACACTCTTGCATTAATCTATATTCCTAGAACTGCAGTATGAATCACTCCTCATCTACTGAGGCCATTCATAATACAGAATTCACAGTAATCTCCAAATGGGTATGATGCCGCTCAATAAAAGATTTTGCATGTGAATATCTGTAAATATTCTTTTATTAATTATCTATCGGTCATATGAAAGACCTTTATTTAATTATTACAGGAATAATATTGCAGTGTCTTGTGATAGCTTGTATTTTGGCAGGTAACATATATGTTTTGATATGTTCACTATGTTTGGTCACCTAAAGATAGTTCATTACATTACTCATTATGTTACATTAAATGTTACCTAACAATGTTTAACTTTGTACTAAGATAAGTAGAACAGCCAGTATGCTGCAACTCATTATATTTTCTTATAGATCCTTCTTAGTTTTTTTTTCTTAGTGTTCTTACTAACTTTTATGCTAGCTTTCACTTGTTTTTAGTCCTACTGTGATACCTCTTCTCTAATACAAAGGGATACAATAGTAATAAGAACATAAAAGGCTTCAGATTATGTATTAGTAGTTAGTATACTTCATGGGGGGGGGGCTGATAATCTTTCCAATGGAAGTAGATCAAAAATCACTCACAAACTGAATAGTGAGCTGAGATTATTACATGACTGAATCTGAGTGTGTTTTGGTGAGTCTGAAAGTATTTTGGATGAATTGTGAGCTGGAAATTGGCACAGTCCTTTCTCATTTCTATAGTCACAAATGAACTGAAATGCAAGGAAATGGTGTATGTCCTACAGTGGACTTGTGCTCATTCATATCTACTTCTGTTAAAATATTGGCCATGGAAGTAAGAGAAGTTTAGCATCATTAATGATTCCATGGTTCCTAGTATCAGATGTGTGTGTGTGTGTGTGTGTGTGTGTGTGTGTGTGTGTGTGTGTGTGTGTGTGTGTGTGTGTGTGTGTGTGTGTGTGTGTGTATGTGTGTTGGCTCTTATCTTTGGTGATTATATACCCCCCTTAGCTTTGTGTTTAGATGTTTAGTGGTAGAGTATGGAAGTGTGAAAATGAAGGTATCATTGAAAACATACTTTGGTGATAGTAGAAAGTTTTTTAGGGGGGAGGGGGTTGAGAGCTTGTAGCTGACACAGGCAGTTGTCAATGTGGTCAGTGTTAAACAGTTTAAACAGAACCATTCAACATGACCAATACCGACATCAAATATACTAACTGATTTACTACAGAGTATTTTCTCAAAGTCTGTCTCTAATCTATTGATTATTTTTGCCATTTTCATTTCCTGACTGATCTAAAATGATTTTACATTCTTTGTAAAATGTGTACCTTATGTTTTTAAGATCACCCTTATATTGCTCTTCTAAATAAAAAAAAAATGATTAGCTGCATCCTGAATTTTAATAAAACAAAATCAATTTTATGTCATTGTATGACAAAAATATATGACAAGACATACTATCATTAGATCCTAAGTGAAAATAATGCAATATATTTATGTTTAAATAGGTTTCATAGTTGCTATTCTGAACTGAAAGTTGCACATTTTTCTTTCAACTGACTTGTTATGCAAATGCTGCAGGTTTGTTAATTTAAAAATACAAATATGGCCTGAATTTGTCTACACCTACAAATGATAGTACCTATCTTGTACTTCAAGATAGTCTTCTGAAATTTTCAAGAAAATATTCCTCTCTGGTTAGACTTAATTCTACACATTACTTCACATAATAGCATTAAGGGAAAGCAGATAACAGAATCTTAAATATGTGCATCTCTGTCTGAACAAGTAATATATATATATGTGTATGAAAGGCTGTTTACCAGTTCCACTTTGAAAGTATATAGTAACATTTTCTGAGAATTATAACAAAGGCTTATTTACAAAATGCACATGTGATTACAATTCTAATATCAATGGTTTATATGCAACTTAACATTAAATTTAATTCTACCACTTTGGCTGTTTCAGACCATGCATTTTGATCCATTGCATGTTGCATTTATATACCTATATCTATATCCATATCTACAGCTATATCTATATCTATATCTGTGTCAGTCTCTCTTTCTCTATCTCTCTCTAACTATCTCTTCACACAACTTTTACTTCTGATAAAATGATAATTCAGTAAAGATACAATCTGAGCCAAAGCTGCATTCTGCACCACAAGAACAAGTCACATACCTCCCCCATTGCAAAGGTGTAGCACTAAATTGGATTGGTATGTCTGCAATATTTCAAATACTTATACTCTTCTAGATAAAACAAATCACACAGAACCCTTGTAAACTCAGGTACAAGATGCATCTAAGACTGCATGTCTATGTTAAAGGAGTTAAAATGCAGCTCAGTGGCAAATATAACCACACAACTTTGGTCAATGGATTTTGAGCAATGGCGTATTAAAATTTTTCTAGAGAAATCTATATGATTTTTTACTTCTGATGCAGTGTCAACTCAATTAAGATATACACTGGACTGATGATGCATAGTCCTGAGCAGAAGTCATATGCAAAATGTTAGGCAGTGATACTGAAGACTTGTAAACACCAAAAGAGAGTATGTATTTGTTAAAAGGTCATATTTTAATCCCCCTTTGAGAATAAACTGGGAAAATTTCAAGCAAACCCCATGTGATACTCAGCTACAGAATATATATTAAGTCTGCTATTACATCCCTAGAGATTTCCGTGCAGATCACTGCTGAATATACCTGCATATGTTCTCAACTCTGCATTCACAAACTATTGATTTTACTTTTCAAAAAATGCAAGTATAATCTATATAATTTTGGATTTTTTTACGTATGACATATTCTAGATCACTCCTGTATATCCCCGCTTTAGCAGAAGACATATATTTCTCCTAAGCATATTGTATCATACCATACCATACCATACTGTGAAAAGTATCATGACTGTTTGTGCCTGTGCATAAGAGGCAGTATCTCAAAACTTGTGAGAGCTGTTGCTAAATATTTCAAAGAAATTTCCTTAGATGTTCTGGTACAAACTGCACATTTGACTGTCATTCTGCACTTTAGGATTTCACTGTTGCTTAATCTTGATTTGTTCTGCAGCACAGTGCCCTTCTCACTGCATGGAGTTTAGGCCATGACATATTTGAAAAAACAGAAATGCTGTGTCTGTTGAAAAATATATTTCTGATGTGGTGCCAACTTAGCACAGATGCATTCAACATGTGTGCCACTTTCTGCATCCTGAAGAGAATTTTATGCCTATGCTTTATAGAAACATAATCATATAATCCAAAATGCCAGACTGTAATAATTAAATAAGGTTGAAACCATACATTTAGTACCTTTATATATAAAAGATTATGTGTCATTTCACTTATCAGAATTCTTTGTAAAAGTTTCACAAAATTAAAGTAGGATATTTGAGTAAAAAGTGCATATAAGGCTGTTAGTCCACCCTTAGGTATTTCAGCACAGCACAACTCTGAATATTAGTGCAACACATTGTCCACCTCAGCAAATTGAGATTTTTGTGATATCAAGGTTGCAGTCACATAACAATCAATAAAGATATATGCGAGACATGTTTTCTTCTGTCATCCTGAGCAGTAGTCCTATACTCATATCTAATAAAAGGCAAATATGATATAATTTACAGCCTGCTACAAACCAATAGCCATGTTGAGCTATTGGTGGAGCCTATCCATGTCAGATATATCACAGAAGCAGTTCAATATTTTCAAGTAATTTTATAACACTAAATTTGGATATTTGGTTGCATGGTCAAGTTTGGTGCAAAGTTAATGAAACAACTGCACATTTAGTATTTCTGCCTGCAAAGTCACAATTCAGGATAATGTTTTATCATTTTTATAGACTCACTGAGCACTAGAAACCTTGATTTTCAGGAACAAATAATAGTGTTTTAGTTTTTATGTTATAAATGACTTTAAAGATTTATGATCATATATATATTAAATATGTGCCTGATTGTTCTGGACTGAATCAAGACAATTGCATCAAGAATACTTAAAATATCCGAGTATATCAGAGTAAAAACTCAAGAAGACAAAACATGTTTTTTGCATGCATTGGGTTTCTAAAATTTAACAAATGATAGTATATATTTTACATATATGATATATCAGTAGAATGTAATCCTTTTGATGGGATACGAATCCATCGATTTGGAAGAATTCCTATTTATTGTTTACAAATAAAAGCTGTGATAATCTTTTTTCAGTCACAGCCCCCCCCCCCCCCCACACTGCCTCCAACAAGCCAGATCAATAATTGTCTAACTGTGATCAGGTGAGACCATTGCTCAGTCACTATCACACACAACCTGCCTTTTCCATCCCATAAAAATACCGCCACTTTATGGGTACAGCTCTGATATCTGTATATGATGGAAGTCAAATATGTAAGACATAAGGCACTTAAACAAATTAATAAAGACCTTAAGGGAACCATTAAAAAGCTGAATGTAAATTTAAAATAGCCACCAAAGGGATGTTGAGAACTACCATTCAACAATGTAAAGAGCTAGTCCACACTAATACTGCTGCCTCAGAGAAAAAGAAATTAGCTAATATCCTAATTCTAGTCTTGTCTGATTATCATTGCCAAATATGGCTTATCTAAATCCCTACTTAACCTTTCTAATCTAAGACTCTCCACTAATTACATTCCTGAAGTTCAGAAAACTGCAATTGTAATGGCATTACACAAGGATGGTCCAATCATGGACTCTGGTAACTGTAGATCCATTAGTCTCACTAGCCTCATATGTAAAGCTATTGAATGTATTATCTCAGACCTCAGTAATATGGACATTGAAACTCTCTTAATTGTGGACCCTCATCAATTTGGCTTTCTCAAAGGAATGACTTTTCTAATTAATTTCTTTGAAAAAAAAAAATCAAAGCAGTAGATTGCAGTTATGCAATATGTACAACATATGTGTTCCTGGGCAAGGTATTTGATGTTATTCCTCATGCAGGCATTATTGATATACTTGTTAATCTGAATATAAATACTTATGCTAAAACTAAATTCTAAAATGCAATATTGCTGCATTTGGCAAACAAATCCTCGACCCAGCTTATAGTATAGAAATCTTAGAAGATGAGCAAATAGCTCCCTCCCCTTTGATCATCATGGTACAACAGTGATCAGAAAATCCTTCTAGCTGGTACAACTGATCACAAGGGTATTTTCTATAGATCCAGATAAGTCTTTCCCCCTGTATATTTTGCACTGATTAGATCCATCATAGAATACAATGCCCTGAACTTTATCTTACTAATCATATCAAGCAGTTGGAGAGACCCCAAAGGAACTGTGGAAAAATATCTAGGGACTAAAGAATCCCAGCTATCAATAGAGGCTAGAGGCCTTGTCCCTGTATCCAGTGTCTTATGGACTCATTAGAGATTATCTGTGCCATAGCTTCTGGGCTATTATGGATCCAGTGGTCCAAGACATCTTATTTCTCCACAAATCAAACAGTCCAGTGAACATTGAACCAGAAATTTGAACCTACTTCAGTGGATAAACAGATCACAGTGTTCAGATGTATTTGTCATTCGGTGACTACCCCTTCTCTGTTGCAAATGTCCTCCCCAGATATAGGAATGTGACACACAATATTCTTTTAAGAAGAAATTAGACAGTTGGTTGGGTATTCATGAAATCACTCCTGGTATGACTGACCTATCACTCCTTGAAAAAGGAGGTAAGGTCTAAGATTGGGTCCTGGAAAGGCATATATGGCCATATGGCCCAATTAACTTGTATATTGTATGATTCTATGTTGTGCAGTGGATAGCTAACTGGTTATGTGACAGAACCCATGGAGGTAGAGTTACAGATGGCACTTCTGAAAGCAAAAAAGAAAAAAAAATGACAAGTGGTGACAAGGCTCACTGATGGAAGGATAACAGTCTAAAATTAAATGAGAGAAAATGCAGCATAATTCATTTCGGTAAATAAAGCATTGTCACATACTGTATAGGTGACTCACCCCTCCAGTAAAACACTATTAACAAGGGATCAGTTTGATAATTCCTTATCATTTGATCATCATGTCTCTGCATCATTTAAGAAAGTCTTCTTTCGGGTTCTTTCTGGTTCATCCAATTTCCAAAGGCATCTCCACTATATCCAGAGATGTTTTAATTACCCTTTAATCATATCTCATCAGACCCATTGTTGAATATAATGCACTATTTGGCATATATTTGTCTAAACATATTATTCAACTTGGGAGATTCATAACAAAAAAGATTAGTGGCATCAAAAATCCTAGTTATCAAGACAGACTGGCAGCCCTCTCTTTCTCTATGAATTTAGTCTCTTATAGACTCCTCCATGGAGATCCGTGTCTAGCCTTTTTGATCCATGAAAGATCCAATTCTCTTTGAATTGTTATTCCTTCACAGAACAAATGTCACTATTGGGTCTATATTATCATATCGCACGCTCAGAAGAGTGAATGACAGATAATCGACCCCATGTAAGCGAAAGCTTACAATGTCAAAACTTCAGAGCAGCGATTATTTTCCAATGGAAAACAATCGCTGTTCTGAAACAAACAAAAAAATAGGAAAACATTACTTAATGTGGGGGGCTGTGCCTCCCACACCCCCTGACGTGGGGGGCTGTGTCCCCCACCCCCTACCTAAATATACCGACTCCGAGATCACATTACAGTGCTGAAAAGGCAAAGTAGCGAAAGCGGCCAAACAAATTATTTCCCAGGGAAAGAATTTGCTAAACAGCCACTTCACTATTTTGCCTTTTTGCACTAAACTGTTCGACAAAGACGCATTTGACAACCTGCGTCTGCGACAGCATAATATGAATCCTCAAAAAAACACAAACTGTATAAACCAGTAAAACATGTAAAGAAGGCTCTTCTGAGGTCGCTAGAATGAATTTTATTCACCACACTCCAAAACAGTCCAAAAAAGACGAATGAATTACAGAATCCAAACCAAAACCATAAAGTACTTAGCGCTTTCACCCTGAATCACTTCTGGGCATCTTCAGAGTACTAATGCTTGTAACAACTACTACCAATATAAAGATCTCATCACTAATTACACAACGCCTTTAAATTAGTTAATTGAATAATTAATCATAGTTTTAAAGACATATGCATTAAGACTGTTGTTAACTTGACACATTATTTAACTTGACACTGTGTTTGAATTGTAAAAAAGCACATTTTAAAATCAATGGTTTCATGGTTGTATTACTATAGTTATAATTACGAAGAATTAATGTTACAATGAAAAACTTCATACATAATTCATAAAAAATTCATAGAAATTCATAAAAAATACATAAAAATACAACGGTGTTGAAATCTTGTTTAAAATAATTTATACACAAATATGTTGTGAATAACCAGAAAAATAATTATATATTTTTAAAGATTCATTTAAATTATGTTGTATTTCCCTTATTGATATAACCACCTAGATGTAAAGACATATTAATATATTAATAGTAATAAGAATAATAAAACAATAATTAGATACAGTAAGATCTTTGTTTTAAAATACTGGAAATGGAAATGTGACCATTAATGCCAGGTGTGCAGCTTGCATTAAATCTTAGCTGCCATAGACATTCCTTGGCTTCTAACAAGTTATCATAGTCACCTCCTTTTTCCCAACAATTGGGGATTCTATCAATAACAAAAAATATAAAACTCTTAAAATTCTCACATTTAGTACTATGTACATAAAGAGCATTTACCATCTTTTTGTTCTTGATATCCCTGTTATGTTCCAAAATGCGTTCCCTTAATTTCCTAGTGGTTTTTCCAACATAATATGCTGGACAGGAAACGCATGTGGCCAGGTATACCACCCTCCTGGTATTGCAATTACAATGTCCTGGACATTTGATGGATTTACCATAGCCTTGTACCATAGTATAGGGTCCATCATTTATGAATTTACACACTTTGCAAAAACCACATCTACTCATTTTAGACATAGTGTATGCACGACCTTTGTTGTTATTTTCCAGGCTTTCTTTAAGATTGGTACCCCTACTATATGTAACCTTTGGGAAATTTCCTAGTATTTCACTGTATTCAATCTTATTGGAAAAAACACTCGTCCAAGTATCATTTAAAACTTGAATAATAGTGTCTGAGTGTTCGTTAAATGGTAAAATAAAGGCATCTCTTTTAGTAATGTCAGTACTATTGGATACCTTGGACATATTATTTAGTCCAAATTTCAAAATAGGTTTATATAAAGTATTCCTTTTCATCTTAACTTCCTTCTTTATTTGATTTATAAGACTTAATGGGTAGCTTCTATCTAAAAACATATTGCTGATAGTCTCCATTTCAAAAATGAAATTCATATCCTCACTAATAATATGTGACAGTCTAACCATCTGACCCTTTACAAGGTTCTTCTTTTGAAAATATGGATGACAGCTGTCGTAATGAAGAAAGGAATTAGAATATGTAGGTTTACGGAAAATGTTAGATTCAACTTGATGATTTTTAAAATACATATATATGTCTAAATATTCACATTTTTCTTCGTGTATTTTAGTTGTGAATTTAAGAAATGTCGACGTAGTACCTATATAGTTTATAAATTTATTTAATTCATCCCTATTGCCTCTCCAAAAAACTAATATATCATCCAGGTATCTAACATAAAATGATATTTTTGTCCAGAACTTGGATGAAAAAATACTTTCAGTTTCCCATTGTGCTAGTACCAAATTGGCATAAATGGGGGCACATCTGGCCCCCATTGCTACCCCTGTGCATTGTCCATAATATTCACCTTCCATGTAAATGAACTTATTGAATAAGACTATTTCCATCATCTCAACCAATAACCTACTTTTAACAGTGTGTAGTCCACTGTAACTGTCTAGAATAGTTTGAAACATATCCAAACCCAACTTATGTGGTATGACAGAAAATAGGTTTATCACATCAATGGTAATCATAATAGGAATCCTCACTATTAAAGAGACTAAACCTTCATCAACAGACAAAGAAAACATGCTACTGAGATAGATCTGTATCTCAATGTAGTCTTCTGGAACAAACTTCTACTATATGTCAAGCAAAGTAGCACCCTTGCCACTGAAATAGTAAGCCAAGATTGTGAGACAGGCAACTTCAGATTCTCCCTAGTCTATTTGTATTGCTCTCCTTTTGAATAAATGATTTTGGTTAGGCTTGTAGTGGTCTGCAGACTGTTAAATCTATAATGAGCACAATAATGTTGTAAATAGTCACTAGCCATGCAGTCCAGGAGATGACTGAGAAGCCAAACACAATTTCCTGTTTGTCCCAAAGTACTGACTAGTTAAGTGACTTGCTCAAAGTCACAGAGAAGGTAAATGAAGGCTGAGAGACTCAAGCCCTGTACCACTGCAAACAGCATATTTACAGTTCATTGCCTTAATTCTCTGTGCTAACTGCTAGACTCCCCATCAGGTCATATCAGTGTTCATTAACAAGAATCATAAAACGGCCCTTGCTGTCGCAAAGAGCCTGCCTCTTCCTCCACCCTCCCAAAGTCAGAGATTTTCTTAGCAGACACCTTTTGTTTACAGATTTAATGTCTGAGTGTGATGAAGATGAAAGCAATAATGCCCACAATAAAACAATTCAACTTTTTGCACTTTTTTAGACATATATACCTTGCTTCACTATACCAATGATAATTTAACAGTGGTTATATAACTGACCTTTGCTTTTGCACATAGCCCAGCACTCCTCAAAATATTGCTCCCTTTTTTGCACATCTCTGCTGTCTGATTGGGAAGAAATGGTTTGTGCGTTGTATTTCACCCTGTTTTCTTATAGGTATCCACTTCCCCAAATGAGACATATAAAGGATTAGTTAAAAGTGATCATGTAACTGCCTCTGCTTGCACACATTTCTAGTTCCTCCAAAAAAGCAGACATAGGGTTGCCACCTTTTAAAATGCCCAAAGTGGGACATTTCTGGTACAAACGTCAGATTTTGAAGGCCAAAACATGCCCATGGCTAGTAAAAGGACAAAACTTCATTTTTTTGCCTAAATAAAAGCTTATTATTGTAGCATTTCAGTTGCTTATTCTGTTTCTTATAACATTTAGGTGTTTCAGATACAAAATAACTGTTTTATACAACTATTACATAAAATATTGGAAATAATTTTACCCTAAACATCTCAGGACATTTGCCATTTTTACAATTTTTTGCAGGACACAACTGCCCAAGTGGGGCAGATGGTAACCCTAAGCAGACACTGTGTACATCTCTCATTTTTGTGGTGAAAATAAAGGGTAATGGACATGATAATGAGTTTTATACTAATGCTTTCAAAACATACACAGCCATACACAAGCCAAAATAATGTTTTTAACAATGATCATGCAAATGCTTCTAACAAACAGGCTGTTCCTATGAAAGCCATCCACTTTTGTTGTATATTTCTGATATCTGGTTTTAAGGAAGCTGAAAAAAAATATCACCACGATAATATTTTAATGTTTTCCTTCATTTGCAGCCCCAACTCCAATAGACATAATACATTTTAAAAAAATCACTATTCTGGGCAGTGTTTATTGTTATCAATAGTTGTAGACATGTCTGATGCCTTGTATTTATCAAATTAAACATACTTAAAGTTGGAAAACTATTCTGGAAGACCAGAATGTCTGCTCCTTCTAACATCTCTAGTCAAATAATTAGCAACAATCTAGTAAATATTGAGATACATTGCTCAAGTTCTTGTCTCTTAGCATTACAGGACACAGACTGGCTAATCTTACCTGTTACATTGTGAAAGAGAGGCACATAAAAAAACAGTTTAGTGAATGACATGACATCTCACTTTCAGGTCCTAATTCTTATTTATTTTAATGGAAGCTTTAGGGTAATCATTTTGTTAGTACTATGCATTTACTAATTGTAATAAAATATATACTGTAGTGGTACACAGCACAGCAGCACCATATGTCCTACTTATAAATAGTGCATTAGATGCTTCATGTGCTTAGGGTGTACTGTAAGGGCACAAAACACAGTGGCTCTTTGTGCCCTACTCTATAGTCATGTTTATATAGCAGTGGTATGCCCTACAATACATTTAAGGTGAACACCTGTGAAGCCCTATCTAATGTGATTGAAGGTAGATATACAGTATAAGTCTGCAGTACACGTATGAGTACATGGTTATACCATGCAGTATACAGGGAGACAGATGCATGCAAGGTACAGCACTATTTATGATCTAACTCCGTGAGTAGACAAAACAGTTCAGAACATTTCTGAATGGCATTGTGCTCATTGGACATACAGGCATGCTAGTGCTCAGTTGCAACTCATTTGGGCTTCATAGTCTATAACTGATGACATAAATACAGTATTTCCAGTTTGTCAGCATCTATTAGACACTGCTGCAGCCAGTACAACACAGTTTTGAAGTTTGGTGCAAAATAGCAATGACAACAGTATGACGTGTATTAAATGTCATGTCTGTGTGTGTCTATGTGTGTCTGTGTGTGTGTGTGTGTGTGTGTGTGTGTGTGTGTGTGTGTGTGTGTGTGTGTGTGTGTGTGTGTGTGTGTGTGTATGCACATTTATGGGCTGTCAGTGTTTATATTATTTATTCTACTTCAGTGTTGCATGTATTAGATTAAGAGTGGGAAAAGCTACAAGTAGTATGTAGAAATAACAACATGTAACATAATGAAATCCTAACCAAACTATGAATACTACATATTCTATTTTCTGACTTATTTCTATTTTGTGAGTGCTTTATTTGTTTGTTTATTTATCTTTGTTTTTTTAGGAGTGCATAATGTATAATATTTGGGTCTATATTAGAACACAGAACATTCAAAATTTCGAGTGTTCTAATATCGACCCATTTTCAGCGAACGCTGAAAATATTGAAGAAACAGAAAACCAAATTTTTTCCTAGGGAAAGAATTCGGTTGTCCGTTTCTGTTGCTTCGGTATTTTCAGCGCTGTGGTGGAAAGTTACTAGTCGGGTTCAGGTAAGTGTGCGATTGTGTGGACATGAGGGTTAGGGCGGGTTAGGTGAGTTAGGGTTAGGGCGTGGGTCAGGTAAGTGCGCGATTGTGTGGACATGAGGGTTAGGGCGGGGTAGGTGAGATAGGGTTAGGGCGTGGGTGAGGTGACTGTGCGATAGTGACAGACCTTAGGGTTAGGGTTTGGGTTAAGTTAAGTGGATAGTTAGTGGTGCATGTATAGTTTAGTGTAGGGTTAGGTGTAAGAGTATAGGTATATATGTGTGGATTGCTGTTTGTTTGGTGTGCTTGTGTTGTATGTATGTGTTTTGGAACAGCAAATTATTTCCCTAGGAAAAAAATTCGCTGTTCTGAATGTTTGATGTTTTAAATTTTCCATTCATAAGGTTCGATATTAGAACACTCAAAATTTTGAATGTTCGGTGTTCTAATATAGACCCTAATATTTTATGCTTTCATCTTAAAAGTGAAAAGTCTAAAATCTCAT
This sequence comes from Protopterus annectens, assembly GCF_019279795.1. Taxonomy (NCBI): domain Eukaryota; kingdom Metazoa; phylum Chordata; order Ceratodontiformes; family Protopteridae; genus Protopterus; species Protopterus annectens. The sequence goes on from NC_056735.1 coordinate 1,813,933,070, forward strand.
TCTAATAAAACAAACTTGAATTTTTGTTTAATTGGAAAATGAATGTGTAATAATACTAAAATTTCATTTCCTTCTGTTTTCAAGTTATTCACACTTTGTTTAAATATGGAAAAGACAGTTTCACATAACTCTCCGTGTAAAAAAGAATATTGACTGCATTCATAAAACATGAGTGCTGAGTGCTGGGCCACTTAAATGTCAAAGAACCATGCTGTCATGTTTTGATATTTTGTTGTAGTTACTCACATCAGTCTCTATTAAGAAGTGGGAAAAGTTGCTTTTTATGTATATTTTACTCATTAACAAAAATACTATTTTCTATGCACAAACACTACCTACTGTATAGAAAAAAAATCCACTCTGAACAAATTTACATGTTGGTCCTTCTTTATTTATTGGTTATTTGCCAGTTAAAAAGTAAAATTTTATAGATACAAACCATTTATAATACAAACGTAGTCATTTTCTTGATGTTTTGTGCCAACTGTCAAGCTAAATAGAATCCATACATGTTTTGTTTTTTAATGCTATGACTTTAGTTATCAGTGAGCCCCGTTGCAGTAAATATGAATCCATAAAGTACTGTTTACTCTAATGAGTTACTAGACTAAGAAAATACTAAAAGAATGGGGATAAGTTTATGATGATGCAATCAGAAAGATGATAAACCTAGTATATGGTGTTCTGGCTGAAATATTTGCTTTAATTTTACCCCTTTCTCCAGGCCATGTGTAAGGCAAATATATACACCCAGAATATATGCCCTCAATTAATGATCTTAATGATGAAAAGAATAAAACAAATGCCATACCAAGAAAACCAATATAATTTGATGAAATAAAGAAATAGGTATAAATCACTTCATTGGATAAAATAATCACACAAATTCTTAAATAAACTCATCATGGCTCAGATCTATATTCACTGATGTGATAAATGTCTTATTTTTTGCTATAAGTTTAATAGAAAGAGTTCCATTCAAGTCCTCATTTTTTTCTTTTGGATTCAGTGACGAATTATATTTTTATTCTTCCCTTTTCGTTACTGTTACACAATCTAAAATTATTATTCACAGTTAGCAGAATATGAAATTTAAAACAATTTGTATAGCCATATCCAGGAAGATGCCTGTATAAGGCATTAGTTGTATAACATCTTAGAAACAATTTCAAAAATTCGTTTTGCAATGTCAAAATATTTAAGTTAAATTAATGACAATAAAGTGGGTGTTGGAAAGAAAGTGAATGGAAGAGATGAATCACATTTAATGAGCAATGTTTATATGCTGGTCTCTTCTGTAATAATGTAGTACAAAATTGTTTATGTGTTCCTGTAATATTTAGTACAAGTACATGAAAGGTACATAACATGGTAGAAAATAATTGATATATACTTATGTCTTATGGCAATATAAAACATATCTCATAACATTTTTGGAAATTTTCATTTTACTGCTGTAGATAATTAAGAAAGGTTTTGTTGTTTTCCAGGCAAAAATTATAACTTTACAATACATTGTTCTTGCTTTAACATGATATCTTAAAGTTATATTTAATAATTACATAGTGTTGATCCTCCTTTTGATGACGATGTTCCTTTAAAGTGAGTGTAAGTTCCTTAAACAAGCTTTGGTTACCTACTATGTAAAGCTGACTTCCTAACAGTCGACGTTGCAAAAGAATGACAAAGTACCTGAAATCCAAAAGGGTGTAAAACTCATTTTTTTCTTTTTTTTTTTTTTGCAGGGAAGCATACTTGCCTGCATCCCCTGATATGGGGGTAAGCTGCCACCCTCAAACTTATATATACCTGCTCCATGGTCACACCAACTCAAAGAAATGAATCATTATCGATGCCCAATTAGAGATCGCACGGGCAGTTATTTTCTGAGAAAAAGCATTTGGTGATGTGCCATTCATTTTTTTCTGTGAGCTACTGTTGCTTGAGCAATTTCACCTCAAGCATGTGATGGGAAGCCAGCTTTGGTACATACATCATACAAACATACATTATGTTATGTTATGTTATGTTATGTTATGTTATGTTATGTTATGTTAGACTATGTTATGTTTTTGGTAGCCTGATATTTCCTGGTGGTACCAATTGATATCTGCTCTTGTAGATAATGTTAAGAGAAGTTCAAATTTGTAACTTTATTTGCAGCCAACTACTTAATGTTTGTTTCTTAAAATTTACAAACCAAAAAAAATGAATGGAGAAAATTGACAAGGATCAGAGTCTTCTGTTATTAATGCAAGCATAACCTCACTATTTGACTGGTAGTCAAACAGCACATACTAATTATACAGTCTTTGGGTTAATGATCTATGGAAACTGACAGGGATACAAATTTCAAGCAAAATAAATATTCCCTTGCAAATATCTATATCTATATATATATATATATATATATATATATATATATATATATATATATATATATATATATATATATATATATATATATATATTTAGGGATCTACTTTTCTTTGTCGAAATTTCATTATTTTGAAAAAAAAAAGTAGAGGACCACTTACATGAAAGTACACTTAAATGAAAGTGCACGTTCTTGAATACCAGTTAAGTAGACCCATATAAAACAGTAGTAAACAGCAATCACCATAAAGTACCAAAATAAAGCACACAGTGGTTAACCACGGCTTAAGAATCAGAGGTACAACCAGGATTCCAAAAGATACCTCTGAATTAAACTGAAACAAAAGTTCATAATTTCAGCAAAAGAAACAGATGATGTTCCAAATTTTCCAAACGAAATCAATATTTCCAATAAACCAATTCAACGGGATTTAGTCCAGCAAACAGGAACTTTAATAATACAAAATAGTTACAGAGTAGTAAGCGCTTTCACCGACTGGCTTCATCAGACTAGTGAATAGTTAATTAACACTACATTTAAAAAGTAACTGATTAGTTACAATAGGTTAAAAAACTTTGACATCATATCCTGTAATCCTGGTATCCAGGTAACTAATAAACAAACTCTATTTAAAAGAATACAAGTCCCTAAAAGCTACACATAATACAAATAAATAAAAACTTAAAAATGTGTAAATGAAAACCAACGATCTAAAAATATATTAAAAAACAAAAACATTTCATCTGAGAGCTTGCCTTTTATTTAATAAAATCGGTCGGAGCGAAACCTTGTCATTCAGACCAGGGTTAACATCTGCCCTGAGTCTGATAATCCATTTCACTTCACATTCCTCTGTATTGCAAATAATGTCACCACCCCGTGGATTTGGTTCTATCTCTTGTATCGCCATAAAGCTAAATTTATGTGTGCAGCTTAGTGTGCTTGTGTGTTTAGCTAACGCATTGCACATATTACCAGTGCGCGTGTTATAGATGTGATCTCTGATTTGTTCACGTAACTTCCTATTTGTCTTGCCAACATAAAATGCTTCGCAGCAAGAACACAGTGCAAGGTACACTAGGTTAACACTCTGACAATTAGTATGTGTATGAAATTCAAAGCTCCTTCCTGTTTTAGGATGTATAAAGGTACAGCCTACATTGATATACTCACATTGCCTACAACCACCAAAAGGGATGGTATTAATAGTAGATGCACTACTAACACTGTCGCTATGTATAGTATCAATAGATCGATGACATAGCATACGCTTAAGATTTTTCTTATTTTTATATGAATAAGTGGGTCTCGGTCCAATTATTTTCAATAGTCGTTCATCCAATAAAAGGGTCCCCCAGTGCTTCTCAACTACTTTCTTGAAATCTACAATGTCCGATGTATAAAACATTGACATCCTTAGAAAATGCTCCAGTCGATCAAATCCAGTGGTCATAACAATTTGATCCTGACTGGAAAAGTAAGGTTTGGCTCTGGTAGCTCTCAGTGAGTCAGTCTCAAAGACCTTAGCTTCTACCTCACTATAAGAATAGCCTCGCTGTACAAACCTAAGACAAAGGCTATCTATCTCTTCCCTGTAACCTTCTTCTCTTGGATTCAATCGGGAAGCCCTCATACATTGACCCTTGATGACATTGTCAAAAACAAAATGCGGGTGCATGCTGCTACGATGCAAGATCGTATTCTTGTAGCAACTCTTCCTATGTATAGCAGTATTGAGCATGCCATTAGCTAACCTCTCAATCTGTACATCTAAGAAAGAAATATTCTCTCTAGAATAACTAACTGTGAATTCTAGGAAGGTGGTCACAGAATTAAGCTCCTGAATAAAGCTATCCAGCCTGGCCTCACAATCTTTCCATATGATAAAAAGGTCGTCAACAAAACGCCTATAGAAACCTACTGATTGTTTAAAGGAATCAAGGTTAAAAAGCATGGTTTCCTCCCATTCCGCCATAACTAGGTTGGCGTAGCTATTGGCACAGGAAGTGCCCATAGCCACGCCATCCCTTTGTATGAAAATATCGGATCCAAACATGAAAATGTTGTTCTGTAAAATAACCTTTAAGAAGAGTGTGAACAAGTCAATAGATCTAGTTTCTAAGTCCGAATGCTTCAAAAGATAGGAGTATACCATGGATACTCCATCATCATCGGGTATCACTGTAAAAAGACTTTTAACATCCAAGGTAATGAGGATAAATTCATCGTCAACCCCCAAATTTGTGGTGAAACCATATAAGTCCAACAAAAACTGTTTCGTGTCTCTTAGTGTGTATTCATTTTTGTCAACTATAGGTCTCAAAAGAGATTCTACAAATAATGAAAAAGGCTCAGTAACCTACCCCCGCCCTGCCACAATGGGTCTGAGTGGAGGATTCACAAGGGATTTATGCACTTTAGGCAGACCTTGAATAGTAGGTAACAACGGATTATCCACTTTCAAAAACCTGAACAAATCATAGTCAATATCAAAGTTTACCAATAATTCCACTAATAGAGCATGTATACTTCTCACTTTCATCCTTACATCCTCAATACTAACACCTCTATAAAACTTGTCATCACTAAGCATAGTTTTCATATAACATACATAATCTGAGCTGTTCATTACAACTATGGGACCTCCTTTATCCGCCGGGCGTATAACTAAGGAGGTATCATTCATCAAGCCCATTAGTGCTTTCCTTTGTAGATAAGTTAGATTAAACCTACGAGGGCCACCTCTAGCCCCTTCTTCCAATGAATATATATCGTTCTCAACCAACTTACAAAAAGTATCTATAAGGGGATGCAGAACAGGTGTATATGTACTCCTGGGTTTAAAGTTCCTATATACCTTATAGTTGGTCTCACTTCCAAAATCTAGCTTCAATTGTAGGTTTCGGGCAAATAACTTAACATCTAGAATTGAATCAGTCAATTTACTCCTAGTGGTGGGTATAAAGGTCAACCCTTTATTTAAAACTATTTCCTCATTGCTATTCAATTCCTTACTAGATAAATTAATAATCAGCGAGGTCCTATTTGTTCCCACATCTTCTTTAGCGTGGGGCCAGTATGGTCTCCCCCTGACCCTTTCCGTTTCTGCCTCCCCCGACTGAATGATCTGTTCCTTCTGTAAGTTGGTTGTGGTCCTATTGGGAAAGGGGTATGAGCAGAGGTACCAACTAATCCAAACATGTTAGCTCCTTCTGTACGTGGAATCAATTTGCTCCTAACTACCTGTTGTTCCTGACTACTTAATGGTAGAGCAACCTCAGGGACATCATGGAGCAACGTGGTTGTGTCCCCGGCCTGTCTACTCAAAAATTGCTCAGCATTAAGTGTATCTATAACATCCGTAACATCTGTTGAAATATTAGGAACTGCATTTAAGGCTTGATTCACAATCATATTAGTATTTACACCAACAATACCATTGATGTTAATGCCCTTATTTACTATTTGAACACCATTACCGTGTTCAATACTACTTTGTCCATTATTACCTCTGGGCCACATAAAGACATTGCCCAGAGAAAAGTCCCTTGCATCTCTGACAATTTTGCCTTTCTTCTGTTCAATTAACTTTTTCTCATAGAGTAAGACATTGTCCAATAATTTGTCCATCTCTTTATCCAGTATGTCAACCGGATATCTGGTGGTTAACTGTTCCTGCTTGTTAATAATAGAACGCTTTAAATTCTCTTCTTCTAGTCCAAAGAACTCATTCATAAGTCGCATGTAGTTAAAGCTCAAGTCTAGATTCAATTGCTGCCATTTCAACAGTAGTTCAGGATATGAGTTGCCCGTAGTGGGCATTTTAAGTATACGTAGCCCCCTGGGGACAATCTTTTTAAAAATGCATACCTCAAAATGCTGGCATTGAATCTGCCACCGTTTCAACTTAAAGAAGTCCAGTTCGAGTTTGTTGACATCATGTTCTAACTCCAAAGAGCAATTCAAGCTCACGTCACGTTCACCTTCACTAAACACAGGATCAAACGACATCAAGGCATTCTCCCTGCCGAGAACACAACTATGGAAACGTGTCCACTTCGGGTTGTCTCCTTCGGCTCCAGGAATATTATACGGTAACTCAATATCATTTCCTGCCCCAGAGGGGTTAGCCATGTCCATGCGGTGGTGCAGCAAATAAATAAAGAATAATAAAATAACACCAACGCTCCACCGGATGACAAAAACCACTGTGTAGTAAACAGCAATCACCATAAAGTACCAAAATAAGGCACACAGTGGTTAACCACGGCTTAAGAATCAGAGGTACAACCAGGATTCCAAAAGATACCTCTGAATTAAACTGAAACAAAAGTTCACAATTTCAGCAAAAGAAACAGATGATGTTCCAAATTTTCCAAACGAAATCAATATTTCCAATAAACCAATTCAACGAGATTTAGTCCAGCAAACAGGAACTTTAATAATACAAAATAGTTACAGAGTAGTAAGCGCTTTCACTGACTGGCTTCATCAGACTAGTGAATAATTAATTAACACTAAATTTAAAAAGTAACTGATTAGTTACAATAGGTTAAAAAACTTTGACATCATATCCTGTAATCCTGGTATCCAGGTAACTAATAAACAAACTCTATTTAAAAGAATACAAGTCTCTAAAAGCTACACATAATACAAATAAATAAAAACTTAAAAATGTGTAAATGAAAACCAACGATCTAAAAATATATTAAAAAACAAAAACATTTCATCTGGGAGCCTGTCTTTTATTTAATAAAATTGGTCGGAGCGAAACCTTGTCATTCAGACCAGGGTTAACATCTGCCCTGAGTCTGATAATCCATTTCACTTCACATTCCTCTGTATTGCAAATAATGTCACCACCCCATGGATTTGGTTCTATCTCTTGTATCACCATAAAGCTAAATTTATGTGTGTAGCCTAATGTGCTTGTGTGTTTAGCTAACGCATTGCACATATTACCAGTGCGCGTGTTATAGACGTGATCTCTGATTCGTTCACGTAACTTCCTATTTGTCTTGCCAACATAAAATGCTTCGCAGCAAGAACACAGCGCAAGGTACACTAGGTTAACACTCTGACAATTAGTATGTGTATGAAATTCAAAGCTCCTTCCTGTTTTAGGATGTATAAAGGTACAGCCTACATTGATATACTCACATTGCCTACAACCGCCACAAGGGATGGTATTAATAGTAGATGCACTACTAAAACTGTCGCTATGTATAGTATCAATAGATCGATGACATAGCATACGCTTAAGATTTTTCTTATTTTTATATGAATAAGTGGGTCTCGGTCCAATTATTTTCAATAGTCGTTCATCCAATAAAAGGGTCCCCCAGTGCTTCTCAACTACTTTCTTGATATCTACAATGTCCGATGTATAAAACATTGACATCCTTAGAAAATGCTCCGGTCGATCAAATCCAGTGGTCATAACAATTTGATCCTGACTGGAAAAGTAAGGTTTGGCTCTGGTAGCTCTCAGTGAGTCAGTCTCAAAGACCTTAGCTTCTACCTCACTATAAGAATAGCCTCGCTGTACAAACCTAAGACAAAGGCTATCTATCTCTTCCCTGTAACCTTCTTCTCTTGGATTCAATCGGGAAGCCCTCATACATTGACCCTTGATGACATTGTCAAAAACAAAATGAGGGTGCATGCTGCTACGATGCAAGATTGTATTCTTGTAGCAACTCTTCCTATGTATAGCAGTATTGAGCATGCCATTAGCTAACCTCTCAATCTGTACATCTAAGAAAGAAATATTCTCTCTAGAATAACTAACTGTGAATTCTAGGAAGGTAGTCACAGAATTAAGCTCCTGAATAAAGCTATCCAGCCTGGCCTCACAATCTTTCCATATGATAAAAAGATCGTCAACAAAACGCCTATAGAAACCTACTGATTGTTTTAAGGAATCAAGGTTAAAAAGCATGGTTTCATCCCATTCCGCCATTCCGCCATAACTAGGTTGGCATAGCTATTGGCACAGGAAGTGCCAAATTATTGGACAATGTCTCACTCTATGAGAAAAAGTTAATTGAACAGAAGAAACACAAAATTGTCAGAGATGCAAGGGACTTTTCTCTGGGCAATGTCTTTATGTGGCCCAGAGGTAATAATGGACAAAGTAGTATTGAACACGGTGATGGTGTTCAAATAGTAAATAAGGGCATTAACATCAATGGTAGGGTTGGTGTAAATACTAATATGATTGTGAATCAAGCCTTAAATGTAGTTCCTAATATTTCAACAGATGTGACGGATGTTATAGATACACTTAATGATGAGCAATTTTTGAGTAGACAGGCCGGGGACACAACCACTGTGCTCCATGATGCCCCTGAGGTTGCTCTACCATTAAGTAGTCAGGAACAACAGGTAGTTAGGAGCAAATTGATTCCACGTACAGAAGGAGCTAACATGTTTGGATTAGTTGGTACCTCTGCTCATACCCCTTTCCCAATAGGACCACAACCAACTTACAGAAGGAACAGATCATTCAGTCGGGGGAGGCAGAAACGGAAAGGGTCAGGGGGAGACCATACTGGCCCCACGCTAAAGAAGATGTGGGAACAAATAGGACCTCACTGATTATTAATTTATCTAGTAAGGAATTGAATAGCAATGAGGAAATAGTTTTAAATAAAGGGTTGACCTTTATACCCACCACTAGGAGTAAATTGACTGATTCAATTCTAGATGTTAAGTTATTTGCCTGAAACCTACAATTGAAGCTAGATTTTGGAAGTGAGACCAACTATAAGGTATATAGGAACTTTAAACCCAGGAGTACATATACACCTTTTCTGCATCCCCTTATAGATACTTTTTGTAAGTTGGTTGAGAACGATATATATTCATTGGAAGAAGGGGCTAGAGGTGGCCCTCGTAGGTTTAATCTAACTTATCTACAAAGGAAAGCACTAATGGGCTTGATGAATGATACCTCCTTAGTTATACGCCCGGCGGATAAAGGAGGTCCCATAGTTGTAATGAACAGCTCAGATTATGTATGTTATATGAAAACTATGCTTAGTGATGACAAGTTTTATAGAGGTGTTAGTATTGAGGATGTAAGGATGAAAGTGAGAAGTATACATGCTCTATTAGTGGAATTATTGGTAAACTTTGATATTGACTATGATTTGTTCAGGTTTTTGAAAGTGGATAATCCGTTGTTACCTACTATTCAAGGTCTGCCTAAAGTGCATAAATCCCTTGTGAATCCTCCACTCAGACCCATTGTGGCAGGGCGGGGGTGGGTTACTGAGCCTTTTTCATTATTTGTAGAATCTCTTTTGAGACCTATAGTTGACAAAAATGAATACACACTAAGAGACACGAAACAGTTTTTGTTGGACTTATATGGTTTCACCACAAATTTGGGGGTTGACGATGAATTTATCCTCGTTACCTTGGATGTAAAAAGTCTTTTTACAGTGATACCCAATGATGATGGAGTATCCATGGTATACTCCTATCTTTTGAAGCATTCGGACTTAGAAACTAGATCTATTGACTTGGTCACACTCTTCTTAGAGGTTATTTTACAGAACAACATTTTCATGTTTGGATCCGATATTTTCATACAAAGGGATGGCGTGGCTATGGGCACTTCCTGTGCCAATAGCTACGCCAACCTAGTTATGGCGGAATGGGAGGAAACCATGCTTTTTAACCTTGATTCCTTTAAACAATCAGTAGGTTTCTATAGGCATTTTGTTGATGACCTTTTTATCATATGGAAAGATTGTGAGGCCAGGCTGGATAGCTTTATTCAGGAGCTTAATTCTGTGACTACCTTCCTAGAATTCACAGTTAGTTATTCTAGAGAGAATATTTCTTTCTTAGATGTACAGATTGAGAGGTTAGCTAATGGCATGCTCAATACTGCTATACATAGGAAGAGTTGCTACAAGAATACGATCTTGCATCGTAGCAGCATGCACCCTCATTTTGTTTTTGACAATGTCATCAAGGGTCAATGTATGAGGGCTTCCCGATTGAATCCAAGAGAAGAAGGTTACAGGGAAGAGATAGATAGCCTTTGTCTTAGGTTTGTACAGCGAGGCTATTCTTATAGTGAGGTAGAAGCTAAGGTCTTTGAGACTGACTCACTGAGAGCTACCAGAGCCAAACCTTACTTTTCCAGTCAGGATCAAATTGTTATGACCACTGGATTTGATTGACCGGAGCATTTTCTAAGGATGTCAATGTTTTATACATCGGACATTGTAGATATCAAGAAAGTAGTTGAGAAGCACTGGGGGACCCTTTTATTGGATGAACGACTATTGAAAATAATTGGACCGAGACCCACTTATTCATATAAAAATAAGAAAAATCTTAAGCGTATGCTATGTCATCGATCTATTGATACTATACATAGCGACAGTGTTAGTAGTGCATCTACTATTAATACCATCCCTTGTGGCGGTTGTAGGCAATGTGAGTATATCAATGTAGGCTGTACCTTTATACATCCTAAAACAGGAAGGAGCTTTGAATTTCATACACATACTAATTGTCAGAGTGTTAACCTAGTGTACCTTGCGCTGTGTTCTTGCTGCGAAGCATTTTATGTTGGAAAGACAAATAGGAAGTTATGTGAACGAATCAGAGATCACGTCTATAACACGCGCACTGCTAATATGTGCAATGCGTTAGCTAAACACACAAGCACACTAGGCTACACACATAAATTTAGCTTTATGGCGATACAAGAGATAGAGCCAAATCCACGGGGTGGTGACATTATTTGCAATACAGAGGAATGTGAAGTGAAATGGATTATCAGACTCAGGGCAGATGTTAACCCTGGTCTGAATGACAAGGTTTTGCTCCGACCGATTTTATTAAATAAAAGGCAAGCTCTCAGATGAAATGTTTTTGTTTTTTAATATATTTTTAGATCGTTGGTTTTCATTTACACATTTTTAAGTTTTTATTTATTTGTATTATGTGTAGCTTTTAGGGACTTGTATTCTTTTAAATAGAGTTTGTTTATTAGTTACCTGGATACCAGGATTACAGGATATGATGTCAAAGTTTTTTTAACCTATTGTAACTAATCAGTTACTTTTTAAATATAGTGTTAATTAACTATTCACTAGTCTGATGAAGCCAGTCGGTGAAAGCGCTTACTACTCTGTAACTATTTTGTATTATTAAAGTTCCTGTTTGCTGGACTAAATCCCGTTGAATTGGTTTATTGGAAATATTGATTTTGTTTGGAAAATTTGGAACATCATCTGTTTCTTTTGCTGAAATTGTGAACTTTTGTTTCAGTTTAATTCAGAGGTATCTTTTGGAATCCTGGTTGTACCTCTGATTCTTAAGCCGTGGTTAACCACTGTGTGCTTTATTTTGGTACTTTATGGTGATTGCTGTTTACTACACAGTGGCTTTTGTCATCCGGTGGAGCGTTGGTGTTATTTTATATATATATATATATATATACACACACACACACACACACACACACACACACACACACACACACACACACACACACACACAAATAAAAAATGCTTTTGTTCAAGAAACCTATATGCAATTTGACCAATGGATTGACACTAATAAAAATGGATCAGTACTACTGCAACAAAAGGCACTTTTAAAAATAAACTTGGTATACCAATGTTAATTAAGAAATCCCATGCTACTAAAACAATTCATTTAGATCTAGTTATATGTGAAGCTTTTTCTGTCTAGTGTGTGTTGAAAATAGATTTGATAGAATATCTATATATTCTGCAGACAGACTGATCTTATTAATTCAATTTATAGTCTATATAAATTTAAGAATGATTATTTTATTAGAGTGTCTATAGTAACAACAGTAGACTCTATGGAGATATATGTACAAAATTTAAATCATGCAGTATTAATCTTTTATACAAGATTTTAGGCCTCACAATAGAACATGTTTTTATCTACACACTTTTCATCTAATATTACAAAAGTACAGAGTCAGTATACTTTACTGATGACTCTAAGATTAACTGTCAATTGATTTCTCATGCCTTGAGAAGAATATTCAACAAATAGGTAAAGTGGTGATTAAATTACTTATTTGAAGGAACCCAAAACAACTGAAATATAAATTATTAATTTGATTTTTTCAGTAAAATAGAAGAAATGCCTGTTACATTAGACACTTATTGTGATTCTCTCAAAACAGCACTAAGACAAATTCTTATTAAGAAATTATATTTCTATGAAACAAAGAAAGAAGAAAAGAAGTTAAACATTGGCTTGGAATCCAAGAAAGCATTTTTTACCCATACACAATATCTCAAATTATCAACACATTGAATAATTACAGAGGGAATTAACCCTAATGTGTGATCATGAATTTCAGTGTATTAAAATAAAATTAAAATGTAAGCTTCATATTGAGAGTGGGTCCAAATGGCCTCAAAATATATTAAATTTTAGAAAGCTTTTGGATTCAGCTCTGAAATTAAAATAAAGATAGTTAACTGGTTAATTCAAATGAATACATTTAGATGTTTTCTTTAACCTCAATAATATTACATAATAATGCCAATTCTTAGTTAATGACTCTGACCCAATAGTATCTATTTCAATATATTTGCTACAGCTCAGTTTAAAGCACATACAGTTTAAAGCACATTAACTGGTCATTAAAATATTGCTAGCATCTTTCATTAATCAGATTTTGCAGAATTAATTCAACCTTGTCAAACTAATGATCAAACACTAACACTTGAACCCCTACAAATAGATTTAAATGATTGTATTATATGTAATATTTGCTTTGGAAATAGATGCTTTCAAAGCATTTGATAGGGTAAACTATTAATTTCTTTACAGTACTATGGTAAATGTGGGTTGCCAGTAAATGTTATAAAATGCTATACATGTTATATACATGAATTCTACAGCACATTTTCCTATTACAAATGGTTCAAGACATTATCGGTCATTCTCATCATATCTATTTAATAGCTGCATTGAACCCCTTTTATTTATGTTAATAAAAAATATATACCCAGCTCCAACTGATTAACAGTATTAGATTCCTCTTACAGCATTTGCAGATTACAAAAGTATTTAACAATAATAATAACAATTTCTTAATAATATACTCATTCTATCTAATATAAATATTATTTATTTTATAAGATGATTAGAAATTTTAATCTGGTAGACTCACAAGGTATTGTAATTAAGCCTAACATGAAAGATCTTAGAATTTACTTTTCTCAGAATCATTATTTATTGTACTTATCAAAACAGTATTTTAAGATTTAGAAAATAAACTGAATCAGTTATAAGATGGTCTGGCATGAATTATTTTCTTTTATCTAATGTAGCAGTAAGAAAATGACCATTGCCTCAAACTCTTTCATTTTCTGTCTACTTGTAATCATATCCCATTAGAAATTCTCCATAAGAGAAACATACAATTTTTATTTTATTTTATTTTATTTTATTTCCAGTTTGATAACCTGGGAGGTTATAAAATTAATAAAATTAATTTAGTATCTTATCTAGTAGGATCTCATTCTTAAACTAACTAATTGAACAATTAGATGGAGTTAATTTGCCAGGTCGATATATGTATTATTTAGTGATCAGATTAAGTCTCTAACTTAGAACCATTGACAATAGTACAGATAAAATTGTCTGGCTTCACATTTGGTCTCAAATTCAGTATAGACTAGTTGTTTCATATAGTTGTGATCCACTAACAGTTCTTTATTGAGCCAAACATCTGTTTCTGGTTTTAAAGTATGTATTTTTTATAACACTAGTGTCATTGTTTCAAAAAATAGAAACACTTAACTTAGTTGACTACTATATCATTGTCCAGCTTAATGACCAGAATCCAAACATACTAATAGGGGACATCATTTATTTGTTACAACTTCTCTTTCTTCAAAACCAAATAATTTGGGGTTTTTCAATGAAAAACTATAATGTTTCTGAACTGGTACAACTTTATTCTTAACCTTATATTACTCAGCAACAGTAAACATAATGTAGATATCAATCAAGTCTAAAATTTCCTATGGCACAACCAATTAAACCAAATCCCTCCAATTATTACATCATATATTAATCTCAAATAAACTTGCCACTGACTTGCATTCTCTTATCATTTAAACTTAAATATAATGCCAATTGTTATTATTCCTCTGTATTTTCATCATTTATTATATCAGTCTTTATAGTTAAACAGATCAATCTATCTCATTAAAACGCTTTGTAATACACATGGAAACTTCTAGGGTATACCTTAATCCAACTAAAAGGGCTATCTAGTTTCCCAAAGTTCCTAATAAATTTCATACAAGTCTCTCTGATAAAGCTGATGTGTTACACATTCTAAAAATGTCCCACTTCCAACCATCTATTGATCTTCAGAATAAACATAAAAAGCTAATGTATTGTCAATTGATTTGATGTTGAAACTGACAATTTGGCATATAATTTCCAGAATTCTAAACCAAAACACAAATTTATCTATATTCCTTTATTAATTTTTGTAAAATTCTGTATATTATTTTCAAACAGGTTTAACAGGAACAGTGTGCATTATAAATAATTCACTACAAGTGCATTAAAATATGTTAAGTCTTGTAAGATATCACTAATCTTTAAAATTAAATCTCAGTATTTTATGCAATATTGGGGAATTATTTGTCAGATTATTACTTAAATTTGAATTATTTGCTTATATTTAGCTCTAGTACAGATGCCATTGCATGGTGTCTTGTAGTGAAATTGTTTTTCACAATCTGTTAAAAAAATCAGTTAGTCTATGTTGTTAAATAACTTTTTACTTAAGGGGAATCATTGCTGAGCCTTATGCAAAGATGACTATCTAGTGCTTATGCTGTGCCACTGGCTGCAAGTTTGGGATAAAGAGTTTGGAAAATTGAATTGTACCCATTGCAAAGTGTGGTTGGATGTTTATAGCACTGTTGAGCTGGCAAACAGACAACATTAAAGAAAATAATTAGCACTGGCATGCAAGAAAAAGTTAATGATACTTTGAAACACCTTCAGACTCTATCACTAGACATAGGAGCCTGAGAGTGCAATTAGAGGAGCTGTGGAAGGAGATAATTTTGTTCTGGAATGCACCAAATTTGTTTAAAGACAGAGGAGGAAGGTTAAAACAATTTGTGCAGCAATTGGAATCACATAGTGTGAGACTAAATAAATACAGCAGCATTCAGAGCCAGTTGGTTGAGTATTTCAATTCCTTGAAGATAGAAGTCACAGAGAGAACAACCAAATTTAATTTTAGGTCTGACTGAAGGGTGGAAGGCAAAGATCCCATAACATTTATGTTGTCATTGATAAAGGGGTTATACAGGAGGTTCCCTACCTTGATTGTCAGATGGACAGACCATATAGTATGGGAAACATTAGAACACTGCTAAGTCATGCAACTTAATTGCAAAAATGCACAGCTATAATTACAAGGAGTGACTGACATGGCATGGTGCATTAAGAAAATCATTTATTATGGCTAACATAACATTGGAAGTGCTCAATGGTTTTATGCTTTCTGTTTATGCAATGAATAAGCAAATAGCATCAGCAATGTGGAATTTGAGGAAACTGTGGGTAGTTGTAAGACTGGTCTTTCCAGCAAGGCTGTATGTTGCTAAAAAGAGCAAATGTTCTAGGTGATGACAATAACTGAGATAACAAAGGGAAGGA
The DNA here is from genome assembly GCF_019279795.1 of Protopterus annectens. Classification (NCBI taxonomy): domain Eukaryota; kingdom Metazoa; phylum Chordata; order Ceratodontiformes; family Protopteridae; genus Protopterus; species Protopterus annectens. The sequence goes on from NC_056735.1 coordinate 1,813,949,160, forward strand.
AAATGTCAACTTCTCCATAGGACAAAAACACACTGCAGGGTTAATGACAGGTAGAGTAGCTATATAATCTGGTGAGAAAGGAAAAGTGTTCAAGTGGAGTAAAGTGTTCAAGTGGAGTAGAAGTGGAAGAAGTAACTCATAAGGTGCAGTCAGCAGTGCAAATAAGGAGAGAGAGAAAGAGAAGTTGGACAAATGACATTTTACAACCACAACAGTAGCATGTTATTCAAAAATATTCAAGTGACCTTAAGGGGATAGCTTTGGTAGAAACCCCATTTTGAGAGTATACTAACCCACAAGCTCAATAAGGGACAGATCACCATTTAAAGGCCATGTACAAAAGGCAAAACACAAACCAGGAAAAAAATAGTAAGATAACAATATCAGTATGTCCTCCACAATAATGTATTAAAATATTGAGTTTTTTCATTCTCCAATAAACTTAGACTCCATCAGAATAAAAACCCATTTACAATACATATATTAAATAAATGATACATGTTCACATGGGGTCTATATTATAAGATCGAAACTTTAGGTAGTTGAGTACCTTAAGCTCGATCTGTAAATATCAAAAGCTAAAAACTGTGAACGGCCACTTCCACACAGGGAAAGAATTTGCTTGGCCATATGAAAATAACAAACAAACTTCTAAACCCAAATCAAGTGTGGGGGTTTAGCACCCCACACCCCCATGTGGGGAGCTGTGCCCCCCACACCACCCGTTACTAAATATACCAATGCCGAGATCGCCCTACATTGGACAAAAGGCAACTTCCGCATAATAGGCAAGCAAATTCTTTCCCCGATGAAAAATTCCTGTAAGTGGCCATCCGTGGTTTTTAGCTTTCAATATTTACAGGTCGAGCTTTAGGTATTCGACTACCTAAAGTTTTGATCTTATAATATAGACCTGTTTACATGATCTGAAACCTCCAATAATGTATCAATTAAGTTGTTGTGCCTCATTATCAATAAACTAGTTTAAAAATATTATCATTTAATCCTGAGAACTGTAAGCTTCATATTCTGGTTCCTTACAAATTCCCTGTAAAATAATCCATTCATCCCCTCTTAAACCCTTTTGCATTGTTTCTAATGCAAAAATATCCTCTTAAAATTTTGTGCATACAGCAGAATTTTTTGCTAAACTATTGCTGAAGTCCCATTTTTAATATCATGCATGTATTGATAAATGCAATTTTAATTGTCTTTCCCATTTTACCAATATAAAAGGCAGGGCAAGATACACCTATACACCTGTTGCAACATAAATAACTCCAATCAACATGCACTGCATAAGAAACAACCTAATAAATGTATTTAGTCAAATTAATGAATTTACATGGTTTTCATGTGCCCCAAGGAAATACACCAAAGGGTCTATTATTTAATGTGCTAAACTTGACAGACTTCAATATTCTTTTTATGTTATGTCTGCCTTTGAAAACAAATTTGAGCTTTGTGTCCATATTTTGAGTTAGACCATTGGTTGTTTTGACCACTTGCCAGTGTTGACCAATAATAACCCTCAGA